>NC_034409.1:125945740-126062494 GCF_002078875.1 Numida meleagris
AAGTGTCTCAAAACGATATCATTTCTCAGGCTATTTTGGACCACAGCACCAGCTGTTAATTAAAGCACTACAAGCAGTAAATTCCACACATACACAGCTTACTTCTTATCTAAGGTCATACCGTAAATCTTTGAGAAAAGTCAGCTACGCGCTACCAGGCATGCACTGTTTCCCAACATACTCCTGTAGGCTCATTTTTGCTGGTGAATAATGAAAATTACTGAAGAATAGTCAAAGAAACTGAACACTTGCAGTGATGTACTGTTCAGCTTGCCCCCAGGAACAACTCTCTAGCTGACTGGATGAATGCTTCCCTATCACCCATTTTCCTCTGATGATGACTGAGCATTCCTGCAGTGTCTGGCTTTGCTACAACTCTCCTGCAACTGTCTTAGATTGGCCAAGGTAAATGTCACTTCAGCACTGCAAGGTTTCATTCCATTTCCAGGAGAATATTTATATGCCATCAACACTAAAAATGTTACTGGTGCTGTAATTCTGGGCACTTTGACCTAGTTATGTTACAGTGTGTAAATATCATTGTGTCCTAATTTTACAGTGGACCACAGGAGCTATGGCAGTCAGCGTTGCTTTGACTTTATTTCTAACACTAGTTCTGGCACTCAGGGTGAATTTCTGCAACAGGACAGATAGCACTCCCACACCATAAGAGATTTATGGGATTTCAGTCACTCATGGAGCTGAGAGTTACTAGTCTGACTCCTCTTTTCAGGCAGAGAGGGAAGGTGATCCATGGGTCCTACCTTCTTCTTTGACTTCCCACAATTACCCAAAGGTCATCTTGTCTCCACTTGCAGTGAGAGGTAAAAGGAGGAAATTATACACAAAGAAATAGTTCCTACGGCATTTTATATAAATTCCATTTTGTCAAATGTACTCTGTAAAGAAAACTCATTTTGTTTCAGGTAAGCAAGGCAAAACAACACCTAGTTTATGTATCCTGACACAATAAGTAATACTCTTCTACTGCTCAACACCATAGGACTCAGGGGACTGTGTCCCTGCCCACAGAACTGTAAAGATCCGAAAGAACTGAGAGGAGAAATTGATAGCTCTCACAGGCCTTATGCACCTCTGGTGTTGAATGAGACCTCAGGAAAAAAAAATACCCTGATGATTTATACTTTGGATCTGGGGGCACAGCACCAACAATTTTTTTTTTTTCTATTCAACATTTATTCTCTATATTGCAATGAGCTAAAATGAGGGAATGTCACAAGGCCATTTGGAGTGCAGATGTTCTGGAGCTAAAAACTTTGGATCTGTACCCAATCTCCTTATCTTTTTATAAGGATTGTTAAATACGGGAGTTGGATTCAAGCCTATCCCTGAAGTATATGTATTTTACATAGCTAACTCTCTATATATTTAACCATATTTTTTCTCTTAGTGGCAGCTTTCATTGGTGAAGATTAACAATGTCTGGCACTTACGTGCAGTCACATACATACAGAGCTAATAAATATGTCATTTAGCCTAACATAATATACTATTTTATTTTATTTTTTTAATATGGCTGCTGCTTTATTTTTGACTGATGACAGGAGCCACTAGAGGCCACCATACACCTCAGGAAAATGAGTTTTCCCATGGGAAAAACTTAAAACTCCTTACACTTGAACATAAATGACATCAGCTTTCTCATTAAATTTATTTGTATATTAGCAAAGAAAAGCTTTGCTTTCAGTTAGATTTTCATTTCTATCTCATTTATCTCCAGTTGCATAGTTGTGCGTATGTTCACAGCAACAGATAGGAGTTTTTAAAACACTTTCTGTGAACCTCACTTCAGTAAAGGTGCATCCTCAGTGAGTTATTCCTGGATAAAATGAATGGTGTTCAACATTACTTTTAAAAAATATGAAAACAACAAAGTAGTCTGCTTTGTGTTTTCAAATAGCAGCCTTCTAAGAGAAGACCTTATAATTTTAATCAAAATGTATTTATGCTAAAGCTATAATTGTAGTTATGGTGCTTTGCTATGACTACTTTCATTGGAGCTCAGACTTCAAATCATTAGGATTTTCATGGAAAATATTCTGTTCAGTCTCTCATACATATAATACTGTAGTTTCTGCAGGAATTACAGTAAAAATAACATTTAGAAAAGTTATCTTCTTTCTTTGGCAAGGGCTACATATACATAATTTTCCACCTACACCACTTTTCTTTATCCACACATAAATCCCAGTTGAATAGTAATTGAATACACAGAGCATCCTGTATGATTGACCCCTTTGTTAAAGTTAGAAGCAAGAAAACCCTATAATCCTGAGTGGAAGGGATTTGTTTTAACCAGTAGGCCATGTAGGTTTTTAAGACATATAGATAAAACTGGTTGGATCCTTGGGTAGATGTTCGATCCTTAAGCATATTGATGATGCAGTTTCAGTGAACTTAGCAAAACTCTTTATGTTGATTCCCATAACCTAGCCAGTAAGAATAATTAATGGTTATCTTTGGATTTATTGAAGAATTTCATGTGAGAAATTTGAAGCTATATTTGCTGAATTTCTAGTACTCAGATTCCAACCTTTTTTTTTTTTCTTTTCTTTTTTTTGGTCCCATTTCCATTCTGGATATTCTGTATAGAACACTGGGGGTTTTCTTCCTCAAAATGCTTGTGTTTATAGCAAATTCTTAGCCTCACCAGAAGGATTAAAGATATCAGTCCTCACCAATTTATGTTTGGCATTTGTTGATGGCATAATTAAACTCCTATTAAAACAAGGTCAAATCCTGCACCTTTTTATTTCTTCCCTTCAGCATAAGAAAAAATAGTTCTTAAGCTGAAAGTAGCTTTTCTTTCTTCTGGCTATGTTTCGATCCCTGTGTTTATCCAGATGAATAGTCGAACTTTGCAGAACTGAGCAGGCTTCAGCTGCCATTGCCTTTCTGGAGCAGCCTTGGCCCAAAGAATTGCTTGTTGAGGGGTCTAATAGCTCCTATTCTGCTATGATTCACACTTGCAGCACGTATCTGTTTCAGATTTGGGCTTGCCACTTTGACGGTGTGAAACAAACAAATAGGGTTTTTGATTTTGTTTAATATTTATTGTCTTTGTCCTCATTTGAGAATACTTTAAAGCACAAAGCTATTGAGAAATTTAAACTCTGACTGAGGAGTGAATCTCTACCCCCCTGGCCTTTGTTAAACCACAGCTGGTTTTCTCTGCAATGCAGTGCCCTCATGTTCATAATGAGCACTTGCAGGCAAAATTCAGTGCTCAAATGTAGTGAAAACAGTCCGCATTTAGGATGAGTGGGTGAGTCTCAAGAGGGAGGGAGATCAGATGTTGTTCTTGCATATTCTTTATTTTCTGAAGTCAGAACCTCGGTGTAAGATGATAGCATAAAAGTAAGAACTATTAAACTATTGCCAAGTGTCATGCCCTAGGACAACTGCAGGCTGGTGAATTCCCGCACAAGATACTGGTCAAGACATAGATCTTAAAGGGAGTATTCAAAGCATCTGTGATTTGTTACAGAGGAAAGCCTGCTCTTTGCTGGGATAGTACCATCTATCAGAAAAGTTATCCTGGATATTCTAAGGATCTTCTGGAAACTCAGTATCAAATTCTTGAGAATGCTCAGCAAAATTTAATGATTGTACTCCCTTAGGAACTAAAGTTTGCTTATATGTCAGAAAAAAAAAAAGAAAAGAATATACATGAGGGAAAAGATAGGAGGAATGTCTGTTATTCCATTCATATATGGGTAATGGTGTTCTCATTCCTCTCTCTTAAGCACACCACATACTAGAAATGCTGCTGCCTAAGCTGAGTGTTTCCTCCAATTACTAAACCATAAAAGATAAGCAGACACACATTACTGCCTCTCTGGTGCCAAGTTTCAAGCTGAGCAGTATCTCATTGTTCTTTGGGGATACTGCCTCGAGCAACAATTATGACTCTTGTTTTACACCTTCCTCAGAAGAAAAATGCTATTAATGTATGGCCCATTGGGAGAGGAGTGCTAACGACACCGAGACACAGCAGCCACTTCTGAGGCTGGTTATGATTGTTTGTTTGTTCATTTTCGAGTGTTTTTGTTTTCAGTAAAAATAACTTTGGTTATAAATCCATATTCAACTTTTACTTGATGAATGACATAATGTGTTTTAGACTTCACCTTTTCAGCAGTAGGGATTAAAAGTGTTTTCCATTCTCATGGTTTAGATTTGGTAAATGCAGTTTTCATTCTTGTTTCAGACAACTGCTTACTCACCTAAATATGTCATCTTCTGAGACCTAAAATTATTACAGACTTCGCTGAAATTCCCACAACAAGTTTTCTTCTGGGGGTAAGTTAGGAAGACAGAAGACCTCACTTCTGACCCCTGACATTGCTACAGCTCTGGATCTCTTACAGTATTTTCATACTTTATTCATAGTATTTGTATTTAAAAATAATGTGTAAATTTAGAAAGCTTTTCAGAGGTATAAAATCAAACCTGAATCTGAAGTCAACCTTTTCTTGTACTGTCTTAACTGCTCAAAGAAAAAAAAAAGGAACATGAGTTGCATAGGATTGTAAAATTAAAGATCCCTCCTACTCCCCAGAAAAGCAAAAAGCTGAAAGTTTGCTACCTCTGTAGCTGTGGGTTTTTTTTGGTTGTATGCTTCTTTTTCTTTTTCTTTTTTGCCTTGAAGACTGCTTTTTTAGAAGATCTTTCCTCTGGATATTTTTTCAGTGAACCTTTTATTTCTCTGTCATATGAATGTATAACTTCCACTAAATTTAGTAGAGATTTTATTTTATTTTATTTTATTTTATTTTATTTTATTTTATTTTATTTTATTTTATTTTCAGAAACTGCTTGGCTCACTTACTTCTCTGTTATGCTCCCATTCTCTTGACTGCCCCTTTAACATCTCTTTCTGCTTTTATGTCTTTTTGTCTTTTGGACCACTGTTACATGTTTCTTTTCATTCTGCTCTTTCTTATTCCAATTCCTATTCATTTGTTGTAATGACGGATGCAGTATTTTACATCCATGTCCCTTGTGCCCAGTGCTTGTAACTCAGTACGATGTTTCAGTGCACACCGACTTCCCTCCCTCCTTTCCTTCCCTTCTGTCAGGCTGTTCCTGGTGGCCAAGATGACCTCCTGACCTGTATGCAGCAAGCTGTTACTCCGTTTTTCACAGTCCTAGCAAAACATTCCATTTTTGTAATTCCCAAAGGAAGCGAATGAGTTATAATAATGGAGTGAAGGGAGAAAAAGCTGCCATTTGTTTCCACCTCTGGAGGTTTTGGTGCAGAGAGGGTGGTTATGGTATTATTAGGAAAGGATGTTGTGCTATTCTTAGATCTCAAAACAGGAGAAAGCAAAACAATTTCCATTTTTGTTTCCATGTTTACAGATACAGGAGACTATCTGTCTCATTCCTCTAGGCATGGAAACTGGTTAACAAAACACATTTTCATTTGGGGGTTAAGGTGGAGCTTTGGATTAGCATAAAGTGCACACTGGTAATGAGCTGGTAATGCAGTTTTAGACCGATGTGGGTATACCATTATAGCAGTGAAAGCAAAGGGAACTTGAATAGCAGATGCAGCTAGATGGTATGTGCTACAGGTAAATGCCAATGTGATGTCCCAAAGTCACAGTCAGCCATGGCATTTCATCTCTGGTGCACGAACATGGATGAACAGCATTCTTCACAGTTTAATATCGGATCTCTTTGGGGATGAGGCTCTAAAAGGTGACTATTTTGCTTTATACTTGTAGAGCAGATGAATCTGAAATGTAGATCAGCTCTTTCCTACCATTTTATAAGGTAAAAAGTTCAGAATTTTTCTCGTTTTTTCCACTCTGCCTTGCATAGATCAAAATTTCATTTATCAGTTACAAATCATCAAGGACAGACTTGAAGCCAGGTTTATTCAACTGCTGTCAAAGAGGCATGCTGTTACTTACACCTACTGTACTGCTAATGGCATACCCAAGCGTAGGAATCTGCTGACAAAGGATCGGCAGCTGGGAACAATCAGATACCACTGTCACATCCAAGCAGCTGTAACACTACCTCTCCCAGGAGAAACAGGTACTGTGGTGTTATTTGATTCAGGAAGCCAACACTGCTTTGGCTGGTTCTGCATTAAAAAGAAATAAATTGTAAGGTTCTTTCAAATGTCTCTGAGAAAGAAGTTATCAGACAGAGCAGAAAAGATAAAATACCCTCATAAAAAAGAAGGAAGTGAGACAAAGTAACAAAGTAAAGATCTTCTAAACTTTTTCTATTATGCTCATCTACATGTTTTTTCTCAATTCTAGACTGTTTTCTAGGAAAAGCCACCTGCAAGTACATATGACCAGCAGAGTTTAAAGTCATTTTGGTTATGATGCTTGTTTAAAGCATTTGCTTTACACTGATATGTTAGCTTATGCCAGAAAGAACCATTTAAAATTACTACTAAGATTTTATATGTGAAGAAAACATTGAAAAAATAAAAATACAAAGCATAGAAGTAAAGAAATAGCCTGAAGACAAAGAACAAATCAGTTCACTGATGTCTTCCCAAAATGAAAATGAATGCTGTTGCTTTGAAGCATGCTAAATTAACAAAATTCTGCTGTTGAACACCATGTTCATGATAAGGTCTTGAGATGACATGATCTTGTTATTCTTTTTGGAAAGGATCATTGTTTCTATCCATAATAGCTGGGCAACAGGATGAATTTTGTCAGGACATTTACATTTCTCAGGGCAGAAGGTATTCACTTATATTAGATTTTTTTCTACTACAGAATCACCGAATCACAGAATCACAAAATATCCCAAGTAGGAAGGGATCCATAAGGATCACTGAGTCCAACTCCTGGCTCCACACAGAACCACCCAAAATCAAACCCGGTGTCTGAGAGCATTGCCCAAATGTTTCTTGAACTCTGGCAGCCTGGGGCCATGATCACTGCCCTTGGGAGCCTATTCCAGGGCTCAACCACCAACCTCTGGTGAAGAACCTTTCCCTAACCCCCAGTCTGACCCTCCTCTGATACAGCTCCATGCAGTTCCCTCGGGCTCTGTGGCTGTCACCAGAGAGCAGAGTTCTGCTCTGCCTATCCCCTACCCTCATGAGGAGCTGCAGGCTGCCATGAGGTCTTCCCTCATCTTGTCTTCTCTGGGCTGAACAAATTGAGGGACCCCAGCCATTCCTCCTACATCTTGCCCTCCAGACCATTCGCCATCTTTGTAGCCCTTCTTTGGACATTCTCTAATAGTTTTATATCCTTTTTATACTGTGGTCCCCAAAACTGCACATAGTACTCAAGGTGAGGCTGCATGAGTGCAGCATAGAGCAAGGCAACCCCATCCCTTGACCAGCTGTCAGTGCCATGCTTGATGTACCCAAGGATATGGTTGGCCTTCCTGGCTGCCTGGGCTCACTGCTGACTTGTGTTAAACCTGCTGTCAGCAAAGACTCCCAAATCTCTTTCAGCAGGTCTGCCTTCATGCATCTCAATCCCCAGTCTGTATGTATAGCCAGAGTTGTCCCTTCCCAGGTGCAGAATCCAGCACTTGCTCTTGTTAAACATCATGCAGTTGGTGATTGCCTTGTTCTCTAATTTGTCTACCTTTCTCTACCAGGCTAATGGGAACCTAGGAGTGATAATGAAACCTTCCTCTTCGGTTAAGTTTAGCGTATGGTTGAGCCAAACTGGTTAGAGATTAAATAAAAGGGTGTCCCCACCATTAGTTTTGGTCTGGAGATTATTTTATGCTAATAAATCTCATACATTGCATGTTGTGTCTAATCAGGGTTTATTTTCCCTGGGTTGTAATATCATTTTGTAGTAGTGTATTTAACAGCACCTGCTACTAACGTTAAGATGAGGTTGTGCATATCACTTAAAGATACATATATGCAAACTACTCAAATGAAACCACAATCTACCTGAAATAATACTGAAGCAATAAAATGCAGGTAGTGTATGGGTGAAATAATTAGATCTTAAAAAATCTTATTTTTTTCTCTGTATGTAATTTGTATGCTTGGCAAGGGCTGCAGTAATGCTAAACTTGTTGCCCTGGTTATGAATTTACCATGTGGTATATGCTTCATAAGACAGTTCTCCCAATGTTCATCTTCTTTTCACAGACAGTAAACAAATTTATTGGACTATACACATTGTGCGTGAAAATTCATTCTCTAAGGATTACATTGTGTTTGCCAGAAAATGAGCTATTTCCAGTATATTTGAGGACTTTCCATAACTGGAAAACTAACTGTGGGTGTGGGATAAACAGAGAAAGAAAGCATATAGCTGTTAAAATTTCCACTAATAGGACTGAAAACTGGAAGTAAATGTGCCTGCAATAGCAAAGAGTGTTGCACAGAAGAATACACATTCAGAATTAGCTATTCCTTTTTTACATATAGCAGATTTGCGGCACGTACTGGACAACATCCCAATGTATGTATAACAGATATAAACCCTCTTATCATAACTGGAGGAACACTTAAAAAGTTCCAAGATGCCACAAGTCACCAGGCTAAATGTGCAGGGGAAAAAAAGGTGATACAGAAAACAAAGGTACATGGCATGGTTTTCTGTTTTCCAGGTACACTTCTGAGCTCCTAAGCCACTTGGCGTGGAAATGTCTCTATGGTGAACTCATCCAAATGAATGTAACTTCCTTGCTACTAATTTGTTATTTGGCTTCACTAGTTGGTCTCATAAAAACAATAATGCTAAATTCTCATACCTTCAGTTTTTGATTAGGAAAAGGGTCATTATTCTAGTTTTACATATGGACAAACAAACACAAGAAAGTCCAAATGCCAGGGCAGTACTATAAATTCCATTTCAGTTGTGCAACCCCATTGATTTGATGAGAACAAATGACACCAGAAATAAACCCCATAGCATATAATACATTTATAAATTTCTACAAAACAGCCTTTCCAAGAGAACTGAAAGAAACCATAAATTGAGTTGCAATGCGATTGCGCTGTTGTCTGAAAGTTCAGATTCTTGAGAGGACTTTGTTCTATGTCCTATATATTTAGACTTTGGGCACTACAGGTTGAGACAGAAATTAAACATAAAACTTATTCCTTGGCCACTTAACATAAAAATCACCTGAAATTATTAAGTGCCTTCCTTTTTGACTTACCAATTCCCTTGCAGATGTATTTCTGCTGCTGCAGTTGCTCAGAACTGCCCCAGCCCTAGCACCCAGGTGCATACCGTCTGCCCCATGCTGGGATCAGGGGATCTGGCAGAGCAGCCCCTGACCTGGGCATACTTGGCAGCTCAAGCACTCAGCCAAGAAAGGCAAGCCCTGGAACCCAGTCTGTGAACCCAGTACTTATTCTATTCACTTCTTTTGTTTCCAGCCCATGTCTGGTTTCTGTCTTTGTTCCCAGAACCATTCACACATTTTTACATTGAGTAGATACTGGAATAAAACAAATTACTTTCTTCCATTTTATGACCCCTAGATTTAGATCCCAGTGATTAAGTCTCCCTCCCTAGAAGAAGCAAAATGTGCATTTGTCACTTCTTTGGCTGAGGATGGGATTGAATTCTGGCCCACTGCTTTCTAAATACATACACCCACTAAGAGGATATGTCAAGGGTGGAGGGCACCACTTTCTATTGCTTTACCATCAGCATCTTAGGAAAAAAAGCACGCTACCTCTTTCAAAGAACATTTTATTGTGTCTGCACTCAGTTTCTAAATCCTGAATAGGAATAACCTCTCCCAGTCCCTGAGTCTCACATCCCAGCACTGAAGAAGGATATGCTTTCAGTCCCAACTTCTGCACAGCGTTTCTAAAGAGGTGGAGGTAGTCCTTTCTCTTTATTTTGTCTAGCCGCTACTGTGAATCCTGTCCCATCTGAATCTTCAAAGTTTAATTCTGGGTTGTCAGTTTCCATTTGTGATAAGCCACCTAAAAGCAAGCGCCAGGTTGGTAAGAATGGGTAAATGTAGCAAAAAAGTGGACAGTGTGATCTGTCTGGGCAGAGAGAATGAGGCAAAAAGGGCACTACAGAGTTGAAGCGCTCAAGCATTGCTGCCAAGTCTTGGAAGAAGATGCTGGCAAGAATTAGAACATATACGTAAACACTTGGATTTAATTAGATGAAAGTGAGCCATAAAAAGTGTCTGTTTGATCTTGACTATTATCCGAGCATTACAGAAATACAGAGCTGGACGAGACTTCCAGACATTGTATGGTAATTCTAATTTATCATTTTTATCCATTACAAGAGTCAGTACACATGCCTTTCTGATCTCATTTTAAAGACATACAGTAATTGAAACAACACACCCACCTCACACATTTCATTCTTTTTATCCTTCCTTATTTCTAGGAATTTCTTCCTATCAGTTAACCTGAATCTCTTTGTAGCTGAAATCCCTGACACATTTTTCATCCTTGAACCCAGAAAACAGATTTTTCTTTATTTCTTCACAGAGTAATGTGGAACAGTTCTTACTTTCTTGGAGATTGTTATGATGTCTTTCCTCAGTTTTCTGTTCTCTAGTCAAAACAAGCCAAACTTTTGGTAGTAAATCAGATCAGACTCTCAGATCAGTCTCTTTGGTCTTCCTCAAGTGTTGTGTCTAAAGCTGACATGTTTTTGTAGCTAAGGCTGTCCTAATACTGATTTGACTGAAGGATTACTTCACTTTTCTTATTTTTGTTTATGAATTTCAATATGCTGTTTGTCTTTACTACAAGATTATTTCATAAAGAACTGCTAAGGGCTTGTTTTACAGCTTATGTTTCTGCAGCTGATTATTTTCATGTGTAAAAGCTTTGTTTGCTTGTTTATTACTTTTTTGTCCTTAATATGTTGTTGTTTTTTTTTTTTTTAGTCTGTCAAAATCAAATCCTAATCCTGCTTTCTTGTGATTTTGTTATCTCACTCTCTCAGAATTAGCTGTAAATTTTGCAAGTCTTTTTTTTCCTCATTGTCTATATTCCCATAAAAATATCAAGCAGTTCTGGAACAAGTAAACCACTGCAAACTATGTAGCCTTCCATTTTTATGGCCTTGAAGGTACTGATATGTATCAGTGATAAAATGACAAATAGGAATGATAGCTTGAACTCTGAAAGTTAGGAGGCTTGAGGAATATTGCATTCCTAGGAAAAATGCAATCTCTGGAAGGTCAAACTTCCCCACTGCAGAAGTGGGGAAGAATCTCTGAGGAATTCCTGGCCTTAAATTAATGAGAACCATCTTAACTGTGGCAATTTGACAGATAGAATTTTCACAGATCAGACAGTAATTGGAATTACACAAAACTGTAGAAAATGTTCTGGAAGATGCAGACTTAAGCACATGCAAAGCTTATGTCAGTCTGCATTAGCCTGCAGTAATTACTTAGAAGAGCATGGAAGCACTGGAAGGAGAGAAAGAGGAATCTGGAAAATGTATGCTATAAAGCAGAAATACTCAGAAGAAGCAGCAAAAAGCTGCAAAAGTGAAGTGTACAAGAAATACAAAGATATAGGCTCAAAAGATGTTCAGAATTTGGAAAATGTAAGAACAATAAGAAATTAAACCACTTCAGAAAGGTTTACCAGCAAGAATAAGAGAAGCAGAAGCAGGAAAACATGAAGTAAATACATGACCAGAGTGAGCAGGGGACAACTCAGAATGGAGCAACGAAAAACTACATAGAAACTCTGAATGTCATTATCACATCCTTCTTCAGTGACCTAAAAATTAATTTTATCTTCTAAGCTAGATGCCCAGTCACCATTTACAATCAGTGGTAAGAAATAGATATCTGCATAAAAAAAAGATTACCTAATTCTGCAGGATGGAAAATAGGTAACTAGGGAGCAGAGTGCAATGGTGGCCAGTAAAATACATAAAATGGAGAAGGTGAATAAGAAAAAAATATTCTTTCTAGCAAATGTCAATGACAGAATTTGGAATCCAGTGCAGAAACAGATGAGCACTGCAACCATCTTCCAGGTACTTAAGTGCAGGAGCAGCAGAAGTGGAAGACAATTCAGAAATCTGCTGTTATGTTATCCAGAGGAAGCTGCAGACGGTGGTCAAAGCTGAGAGGAAAAAAGATGTGCAGTAAGTTCCACAACAGACTTGTCAGCTCTTCTTGATGAATTTGTCATTTTGTCTCAGTTGGAAATGTCATACAGGACCTGACAGAGCTTTGATCAAATCCATTGTGGTTGTGCAGTGGCTGGAGACTCTAGAGAGCAACAGTAAGTGAAACAAACATACAAGTATGTGGGGAGATCAATAGAGAATGTGCAGATCCCTAGAAGCTTATGCAAATTGTGTTTTGTAATTACAAGATTTTCAGTTATGGAGGAAGTTTTAGTACATATTTAGACCCCCATAAGGGTTACATATAGTAACCCTTAACACACAAGCAGGAGGTGGTTAAACTGAGGTGGCTGGGAGGGAGATAGAGAAGGCTAATCCTTCTTTTAGGATTTCATGTGTCACCCTGGGTTTTTACATAAATAAGCTATGCTCTGTTGTGGATCCTTAAATATTCAGCTGACATCTTGGGCTAGCTGAAATTAGGCTAATAACTTCAGAAGGCGAATCAATTCCTTATTTTTTTCTGAGGCCCAGAGAGGTGGAGTCTCCTTCTCTGAAGTTATTCAAGACTAGTCTGTATGTCTGTCTGTGTGACCTGCAGTAGAGAACCTGCTTTAGCAAGAGGTTGGGCTTGATGATCTCTGGAGATCCCTTCCAACCCTGCAATTCTTCGATTCTGTGTGTTCAGGGTATTTTCAGTATTACTCTGCATAAAATCTGTCTAAAGCATCAAGATGACAAACCTGTAAAGCTGTGGGTCCAATGATACTGTTTAATGATGCTTTGAAAATTATCGTCTTTTGTTCTATGAGTTACCTTTCCACTTAGTAAAAATAGGCATCAGTTTTTATCATATGTGAGAGGTTCTGTCCCTTTGTAGGTGAAAATAGGCTGCTTATTTTTAAACACAGAAAATATTTGTTCAGTTCTAATATATAACTCTGGTGATTTCCTTTGTAAAATACCAAATGAGTCAAAACAAATACAAGAAAAGCACTGGAATATTCTCCAAGGTCAATAAAAAGAAATTCACTTGGAAACAGTTGGCATGCTGTTATGTGACATTTCTTACTGGAGAAGGACTAAGTACACTGAAGCAAAGAAAATTAATTGGTCATATTCCCACTTTTCAGTCGATGAAGCCAGTATCATTTACACAGTATCTTCACTGACAGGAAGGTAGCAGTCATTTTTTGAATCATACATGAAAACTTGCAAGAATTTGAAGCACTTATAGTTCATATATATAGGATTTATGTGTATGTATTTGCACATGGCCTGGAAATTGACTTTTAACAATGCGATATTGAGCAGTATGATCAGTGGAATTCATAACACTGCTCAGTCTAAAAATATTTCTGTTATTTTTTTGGATGTCTAGCAACAGAAATGCATCCAAGATACTCTGTAGTATTGGAAAATGAAATACAGTTTTGCTTTGTGTTTATTTAAAATATATATATTATAATAAGTGGTATAATTGGACTCTGCTGACAGGTTTAGGGAAAAGATGTTAAAAAGTTAAACTGCATGAAATTTGGTTAAGCAGTAACTGAATGAAAAGTGAAAATAGGAAGCAAATTAATTGTGCCCTAAAATGCCCTGTGATTATCGGAATAATCACAGCTTGCTCAGGAAGGATTTCACAGCTCTCTGTCATAAATCTCTTCATAAACATGCACAGATCTGTGCAGTGGCAGAGGTCATGCATCCCAAATGTGTTTTATTATTGCATAGTGAGTCACATTTACCTCTGCAAACACTTATCCAGTGGGAATGCATGGAACAGTCTTGTTTTCTACTGTTAGTACATAGCCAAGTATGCTTGACCTCTTGGAAAACAATCACTAGCTAAGCTGCAAACTATAAAGAAGTATAACCTACTGTTTACTGACCTTGCTTTGGCACTGTGTTTCCACTTTGTCAGTCTTGGCTACCATTCCATATCAGGACCTCAGCACTGACCAGTGAAATCTGTGTTCCATTATCTATTTCACGGGAACTGTAATACTCAGTTTCACTCGACATTCCTTGTCTACCAATGAATCACTTCAAGCATTAACCATGCGTTAAATCATAGAAGCATTGAATGGCTTGGGTTGGAAAGGACATTAAGTACCACCCAGTTCCAACTGTCCTGCCGTGGGTAGGGCTGCCCCCCACCAGCTCAGGCTGCCCAGGGTCCCATCCAACCTGTCCTTGAGCACCTGCTTGAATGGGGCACCCACAGCTTCTCTGGGCAGCCTGTGCCAGGGCCTCACCGCCCTCTGAGGTGATAGTAATGAATAGTAATAGTAACTTACTCATCTTGATTATTATAGCTTTCAGTCAGCAAGTGGAAAAATAAGTGAGTTTTGGTTGTGTGGCTTTTTAGTGTTGCGTTTGTTTTTTGTTTATTGCTTTTTTTAGTTTTTGTTTGTGTTGTTGTTGTTGTTGTTATTTTATTTTTTCTTGTAAAATGTGTTGTGTATTTGTGATATCACACTACAACCTGGAATGGAAAGCCTTCATGCATGACAATGACTTTACTTGCTTAAGCAGCTTTATTGTTATAGTACGCTGATAGAAAAGGCCTTGAAATGCTTAATTAATTAACTGCTCTGTGTCTTTTCCAGAATAATGCACAGACTGCAAAGACAATCTTCTTTGTAGGATACCTGAAGAAAGTGTTTGTAACTTGGTTACTAAATATGTTCTAGAAGTAAAAATTAATTTAAATACTATGTTGGATCCCAAGGACTTGAAGGTACATGGAAATATTTATTGAAGAAATCTGACATTACAAAGGGTTATTACAATTAATCAGAACAGCTGGTTTGTCAGAGAACATAACTATCTTTAGAATGATCACCAATATTTCAACTGTATAGGGGAAACAACTGATTGGACCTAAAAAACCAAATGAAAAGAAGTGAGTTTGTATCCTTGGAAACTGGCATAAAGCAACTGAAACTTTATAGAACTTGGATGGAAAAGATTGCATAATAAATAGAAATCTGTTTGCTATAACTTATCTCTGAAAACATCTGGTATTTCTTAATAAATGTGATTAGTGGTACTTGGAAATACACAAGACATTTTCATCAAATTTTCATTGTTTAAGTTGTTAACTCTAATGCTAAATACATGAATGAACTAAGACAGATGTCCTTCAGTAGTAGTTATCCTCCATATTTGGTGTTTGTCATTCTGATGATCAAAAATGCCAGTGGTGGTTCAGGATAGCTACACCAAGCCTGGCAGAGGTTCATCCTCAAATTATGCTACAAAGGAGCTGTTTGGGAGCACAGGATTCATTCTTACGGACCCCGGACCACTGATAACCTTTGTTACTGAAGTCCCACAGGCCATTCCACTGCAGGCTGATGATCAGAGGTTCAGCTGGCCATAGCAGGGTGTTGGAAGCTGCTGAGAAGGAATTGCTGCCTCATGGACAGATGTCTGAAAATATGTTGCACCTCATAATGTTCCAGTCTACAATATGAAGGTAAGAGTTATAACATGGGGGAGAATGAGACCATGTGGGACTGCACTGCTTTTGCTTGTTTGCCTTTGTAGAAATGAGAGATGACTTCTCTACCTACAGTTTCTCAAAGATGTCTTGGAGGTCATTTCCACTCATATTTCCCTTCCATATGCAGCTTCATGAATAATAATACTTTTCCTCAAACTGAAATGTAGCTGAAAGTCTATTGTGAAACTAACACGTCAGTCCTGTTCGGTGTGGCTCATTAACAGCTACAAGTGTGTATAGAAGCCTTTTTTCTTTTTTGGCAATCTTAAGTCCAATGAAACGGGACTCTGCTGAGTTTAATCACTCATCTGAAGCTTGAAAGTAACTGCTAATATAAGTTACAGCTGCCAGCTGATTTTCTGCATAATACCTTGCAAACAGTGTTCTCTCAAACTTCATTCTGGCATCCCAGCCTGCAGCTGTCTCAAAACCATCAGAAACTGTGTGGTAAAGGCCTTGCAGAGCTCCACAGGCTTAGTGTGCACACTTGGCTTTTATGGAATCAATGAAAGCTACACAGCATGCTGAAAGAGAGTTGTCATGTGCCTAAAGGAAGCTGACAAGTGATCAGCAGTCAGAATTCTTTCTTTTCTCCTTACAGCTCTCGATTACAGCTGCACAAATCAGTTTCTTAGATAATCTTGCTATCCAGAATGTTGCAGGATGGTAAATGCATTATCTCAGTCAGGAGCTGCCCTTTGCATTCTCAGTTTCTAAAAAGTCAGCGTACGTGTCAGGTTCCCAGGCTAGGCACCTTTCATGAATATGTAAGCTTGCTGATGCTGGGACCTCATAAGCTATTTGGTGTTCAGTAATCTCAACTACATTTCCAGGCTCTTCAAGAAGGCCACAGGTCAGCAAACATACTTTTTTCTGTAAAGATATAAAATATTTGAGCATTACCTTATACCTTCAAGACCTGTGACTAGTATATATTTTTTGGATTTGGTATGACAAAGTTTGGTCCAGATCTTGCATTCAATCAATACTGGTACATTCATGCGATGTTCATCAGCCTAAGTCTGAAAATCATTAGTTCTGATCTTTCTTTCAGCATTCCCTAATCTGAATTTCTAGCAAATCCTGTTGAAAATTAGGCCAGAGGAATCCCAAACATATATACAGACTGGGAGCAGCAATCCTTGAGAGTAGCCCTGCAGAGAAGGATCTGGAGGTCCTGGTGGATGAAAAACTTAACATGAGCCAGCAGTGTGCTCTTGCAGCTCGGAAAGCAAATGTTATCCTGGACTCCATCAGAAGGGGGGTGGCCAGCAGCAACAGGGAGGTGATTGTCCCTCTCTACTCTGCTCTCCTGAGGCCCCATCTGCAGTACTGCATCCAGGTTTGGGGCCCCCAATACAAGAAAGACAGGGAGCTGTTAGAGAGGGTCCAGAGGAGGCCCACCAAGATGATCAGAGGGATGGAGCACCTCCCCTATGAAGACAGGCTGAGGGAGCTGGGCTTGTTTAGCCTGGAGAAGACAAGGCTGCGGGGTGACCTCATTGCAGTGTTCCAGTACCTGAAGGGAGCCTACAAACAGGAGGGGAGTCAACTCTTTGAGAGGGTAGATAATGGTAGGTCAAGGGGAAAAACAAAAAAACACCTAATTAGCCAAGTATTCTACTTTCCACAGTAATAAGGGCATCACAGACATCCCATGGTATTGCTCAGAACTTTATCTTAATTCACATCACTGAAGAGTACAGCCAGAGGACTGGTTTGTATTTCATTTCATCTGCACCATTTTCTACTTATTTTTGATGGATCATTCTAGCTTGTGTAAGTGGTGAAGAAAATACCTCTGTCACTTCAGACAGAATATTGAAACTCTATTTATTTTTTTAAGCAAGTCAAGTGACGTTGTATTTACCATTCTGCAAGATTAAATTATTTAGGTAATAATATTTTAAGACTATCAATTACTTGTAAATACACTGCTAGGTCATGATGAATGGCTACTCCCCCAGAGAACATTAAAGTTGTACTTACACTATTTTAAGATAAAGTTACACATTGCAGTATGGTCAAATATAATATTGAACAATAGCAGTAATTTCTACTTGTGTTCTGCTTTTATCCTTTCACCTTCACAATGTTACTAAAAATTCATAAAAGGAAAAAAATACTCTCAGGGAATACTTTTCCATTAATGACATGCTGGATTGGATCCTATGGCAACACTTTCATCCTGTGAAACGTCCAGGACTTTGTTGTCCCCTTGTTCCCGAGGTGCTTTCCGCCAGGGGCTAGAGATCTACCCTCGCTGGGGCCGTCGCAACACAGACACCAATATGAGGATGCAGCAAATGGCGTTTATTGGGTTCGTAAAAGCCTTTAAGTACATCTTTGTTAATACTGACAACATCTGTACGCGCGTCATTATGCTGAGTCAGCGTGACCATTCCTGATTGGTGGGCGGGATTGCATAATGCTTGCTGAGCAACTTGCTGTTAGTTGCGCTTATCCATCCTTCATACCCGCGTATTTTCCATAGATAAGTTCCTCCAAGTTGTTTACCGTCTCTCCCAGGACAGTTCGTCCTTGCCTGTTACAGCATGGGGGGGCCTACATCCCGTTACATCTCGAGTACCCGCCAACACCTAATACAACAGGACTTAAAGAGCAACAACAGATAGTAACTTCTGAATATTCATAGAATGATAGAGTTCAAGGTCAAAAAGTGCTTTTTGTGGACACTAAATTTGATATCTGCATTACTGGAACTAAGACTAATAACATCTTTTGGGAATGATGAATATTGCAGAAAAAATAATAGATTAGTGAAGAAAATACTGAGTATTTCACAGAGAAATTAAAGATTAGACCATTTAATTTTCCAGAGGGTGAGATAATAAAAGGAGAAAAAGCAAGGTTATTATTCACACATATTCATATTTTGTCTAATTTTATTTATGTAATTATCCATAGTTAACTGGGATCCAGAGTAATACTTTTTCCATTGAATACTCGAGGTATTACATCAAGTTAATAGACAATGGATATATTCTTTCTTAGTTATTTTTATATTATTTCTCAAAAGTCTTCACCTAAATACCTATACAGCTTGCTGAGCTGCAGCCTGGCAAATGTTATGATATGACAAAGATCTGTGTCAAAACAACTGCACTGCTTGCTGATTTGCAGGCACTGTGTTTTGATGTTGACTTGGTTACAGTGTGTTGACTCATGTCTCAGTTCTTCAAAACCTTATATGGTCAAATATTAGTGCATGCAAACCATTAAAAAGTAAAGGTTGACATGCTTTGCTAAAGACATGGAAGAGTGAAACAAATATTGTTTCCTCATTCTTCCGTAATCTCCCGCTAGGCACTGAGGAGCAATACCACAGAGGTGCATCTTTTTGTTGAATGAAAAAGTTCTCTTTGGTGTTACTTTGGATAATACAGAAGATGCTATAAGCCAGCTATGCTTAGGAGAGAGAAATGTTCAATTCAAGGCCAGGAATGACAGAGCTCATTTAATCCTGGATGCTGAACAATTGAGGAGGAGGAGTATCTCAAGCCTAAACTAGGACACTGAGAATTGAGATGCAGCTTGCATAGAGTGTTATGAAAGCACATGGGAAAAATATTCACAATTTGTTGTGCCAGTAACTGCTTGGTTGTGGACAGCTGATATAGAAGAGAAAAAAAAAAACAACCAACATTTCAGAAATGTGTCACATTTCATTTTTCTCCCCTTCCAAGCATCTCTAAAGGCTAAATCTTAACATACAGTTAAGATTTAAAAATTAAGGTTGTGTAACTTTTTTCAGACTTCTTTTTTACACGGATCACAATGAAAGAGGGGAGTTGAGATCTGTGTATACCCTTACACTATGGAAGAGCTCAGGAATGAATCCTGATCTGTTAAATATTTGTCTTAAAAATAGCGTATTCCTTCATATTCTGTGTCCTGGGGCACTGCCACTCCTGGACAAGTAAGTGGTCAGAAGGAGGAGTGGTCAGAACGGAAGGAGAGATCGATTAATATACTTGAGCTCTGATTCACAGAAGTGTTTTCAAATCCATCTAGGATTTAGGCTTCCATCTGACGTGAGTGAAACATCATGGTGCCTTAATATTATCAGCTCTCCATTGTCTACGGGCAACACATTTGCTCCTGGATAATCTATGCCTCATGCCCACGTTGGCTAGCCAAAATCTATCAAGACCAATCATATCAGGCATAATGACTTTTTCATGTGGACACGTGGCTGCTGAGTGCCAAACACCACACAGTCAAGGAACTGCAACACACGCAAACCTAATGAGCCCTGCTGAGCCTCTGCCAGCTCACACAGAATGCAGTGTGGGCACAATATAGAACAAGCTGAGCAGAATTCTGGTGGAGCTAGCTCAGACCCAGAGCAGTAGTATTACTCTGCCTGTTCCACTTCATCTTAGTTTAATGTAGAGCAGACAACAGGAGCCAGAGACGTAACGGCCCTCGGCCTTGGCACTGTGAGGCACTGTGCTCCATGGACATCCTGGAAGTCTCATCTCCCAAGTCCCATTCTGAGCATGTGGTGATGACTACATGTCAAGAGGAGACCTTGGTGTGCACTATCACACTATGTTCTCCTGTTGCCTTGATACAGCTATCCAGTTCTGCACAAGACGACCTCTGCTGCCCCAGAGCTCTACTCCAGGTGCCCAGGGATCTGCAGGTAAACCCTGTGTAGATCTGGAAATGCACAACTTGTCCTGCAGAGTCTGAAACGTGCCACAAGTATCTGAACCACCAAGAAAAGGAAATAAAATTTAAATTTGCTTCAATGAGACAGGAGACAGAACATCCTATGTGTGAAGGGAGGTACTGAAAAATAACCTATGAAAATCATATTTGTTGAAGGGCAGATTATGAACAATTCCTTCCACAGCAGTAAGTGGAAGCTTTCCATCTACCTGTCATATACAAAGAGACATTTTCAAATTTTGCCTTAAAGCAGAAATGGGAATGCACCCTTCCAAGTTGAGAGAAGTGGCAGTGCCATTCAGAACCATCTCTGCCTCTTCCATATAATTACTACATATTAGAATAATTTATCAAACTCTGTGGAGAAAGAAGTTTGAGTCTGTTTTTCTTCATTTGGCTTGTGAATGTTTTTCAGATGGTGATCAAAACAACCCATATCCTGCCCCTGTGGAAAATACATTTATACTTAAGATATGCAAAACAGGATATGACAAAATTTTGGAGAAAAAGTACAGCACTGCTGATACATGAGGTTCTGGTATAAATCATTCCTCAGCTCTGGGATTCATGCTGGAAACTGCTCAGATAGATGATTTGATGCTTCTAAACTCTAAAAGAATAAATACAAATGAGAACAAAAAGAGACTGATTTACAGTAAAAATGAAGTCATGTATTTACAATGAAGTAGTCGAGTCCTCATCAGGATCTGTAATTGCTACATATAATCTACCCTAGGTTTGTCTCCAGCAAGTGAAAGAATTATAATATGCAGTTATTTAACCAGAGCTTTCCAGTTTGGCCATTTATTAAACACTTTTAGTTAATAAAGTGCAACACCAATTTGCATTCCATTTTACATGCTTTTAACTTCAGCTGCTGTTTACTGCCTTCTACTTTGTCTTTAACCTGACGTTCATTCACGCATGATATTTCATTAATCTAATGTACAGGATAAACTTTTTTAGCAAGTCTAAATTTAAACAAGTGACATAATGAAAATAAAGCATTATTCAAATGAGTCATAAGCTGTTTCTGACACCAAGCTTAATTTATATTTTAATACAAATTTTTGGTAGGTTCTCCATAATTCCTGTCATGCTTTTGTCTATGGCCCTGTACTGTATTATACAAAAGCAATAATAAAACCAGGTTTTCACCTTCTATGAAATGAAGCTTTAACACTAGACAGAACTTGGAGGATGCACTTGTTCCCAAGTACTCATCTTTTCAAACTTTTTTCTAATAAGGAAATCATAATGTTCCTATCTTGCAACAGAGAGGTTAACTACAATGAAAAAAACATAGGTCCTAAATGCTATGCTGTTTCATGACTATTGTTTTAACTTCTTGGCCCCAGGCTGACACCTGAAAATTGGGAGGTCTTTAGGCTTTATGACCAGTACCTGAGACATAATTACAGCAATCTGAAGGGCTTGGTACCTCCTGAGTTCTGGTTGAGAGGCACAGTTGGATGCTGAATGCTGACTTTTGGTTACTGCAGGCACCAGTCCCAACTTGTGGTGCAGGCTGGAACCACCCACTGAGCGTGGATGCTCCCGTCTGTTATAGTCATTAAATGAGACAGACATTCTTTTTTAAATTCAGCTGTTTCAGTAGAAAACAAATGTTTGCACTAAGTAGTCTGCTAGTAGCTTGATTATTCAAATTCATTACCTTTTTTTTTGCTGCAGCAACTCCATCCTCAAATGTCTACCTCCTGAAAAGTTACTTGTAAGCAAAATGTAGACACAAATCCAGGGCTCAGTCTTATCACACTGTAGCAACTTATTTTATGAATTCCAATAAGTTTTAAGTTGAACATTGGTGCTAAAATGCTCAGAACAGTTGTCACTTTGTTCAGAAGGAAATCTTCAACTAAAGTGCCTGAAGTCCTATTTTAGGCTCCAGCATTCTTTCCCAAATCAATCATTTAGTATAAGTTCTTAGCAAGAATCAAATTTCCTCCTTTCCAACAGAATGCAGAGTAGTGATGATTAAAAAAAACAAAAAATAATTTGTTAAAGTAAATGTAAAAACATAAAATGTAAGATAGAAGAAGCACACAAAATCTTTTAATTAAAGAAGCTATTTATAGCTTGTCTAGACATGCAGTCTCAAACATTTTATGAAGTTTTAAAATCCACAATATGTAATGATTTCAAGTAATGCAAGACAAACACAAGAACTTGAGTACAGATCATTGAACCACCAAGGTTGGAAAAGACCTACAAGACCATCCAGTCCAACCATCCACCTATCACCAATAGTTCTCACTAAACCATGTCCCTCAACGCAACATCTAAATGTTCCTTGAACACCTCCAGGGTCGGTGACTCCACCACCTCCCTGGGCAGCCCATTCCAGTGCCTGACCACTCTTACGGAAAATTAGTATTTTCTAACGTCCAGCCTGAATCGCCACTGGCACAACTTGAGGCCATTCCCTCTCACCCAGTCACTAATTACACAAGAGATGAGGCCAACCCCCAACTCACCACAACCTCCCTTGAGGTAGTTATAGAGAGTGATAAGGTCTCCACTGAGCCTCCTCTTCTCCAGACTGAACAATCCCAGCTCCCTCTGCTGCTCCTCATAAGGTCTGTGCTCCAGATCCCTCACCAGCTTTGTTGCCCTCCTCTGGACACGCTCCAGGGCCTCAGTGTCTTTCCTGCAGTGAGGGGCCCAAAACTGAACGCAGTTTGCAAGGTGTGCCCTCACCAGGGCTGAGTACAGAGGTACAATTACTTCCCTGCTCCTGCTGGCAACACTATTTCTGATACAAGCCAGGATGCCATTGGCCTTCTTGGCCACCTGGGCACACTGCTGGCTCATGTTCAGCTGAGCACTGGCCAATACGTCAGGTCTGTTTCCTCTCCACAGTCTTCCAGCCACTCTGCCTCAACCCTGTAGCACTGCCTGGGGTTGCTGTGGACAAAGTGCAGGACCTGACACTTGGTCTTGTTGAACCTCATCCCATTGGCTTCAGCCCAGACATCCAGCCTGTCCAGATCCTTCTGTAGGGCCTTGCTATCCCCAGGCAGATTGACATGTCCTGCCAACTTGGCGCCATCTGCAAACTTACTGAAGATGCTCTCAATGCCCTCATCCAGGTCATCAATAAAGATATTGAAGAGGGCAGGCCCCAATACTGACCCCTGCTGAACACCACTCATGACTGGTTGCCAGCTGGATTTAGCTCTATTCACCACCACTCTCTGAGCTTGACCATACAGTCAGTTCTTTACCCAGCAAAGAGTGTACTTGTTCAAGCCATGGGCTGCCAGCTTCTTCAGGAGAATACTGTGGGAGACAGCATTGAAGGCTTTGCTGAAGTCCAGATAGACCACATCAACAGCCTTTCCCTCATCCACCAGATGGGTCACTACATCATAGAAGAAGATCAGGTTGGTCAAGCAGGACCTGCCCTTCACAAACCCATGCTGGCTGGGCCTGATCCCCCGGCTGTCCTGCACATGCCATGCCATCTCTCTCAAGACCATCTGCTCCATAACTTTCCCTGGCAACAAGGTCAGGCTGATATATAGGGATATACACAAGTGTGTATATCCCTAGATCCTCTTTACAACCCTTCTTGTAGATGGGAGTCATATGAGCAAGTCTCCAGTCTTCTCTCCAGTTGACCAGGAACACTGATAGACAATGGAAAGTGGCTTGGTTATCACCTCCGCCAATTGCCTCAGCACTCTCTGATGGATCTCATCCAGCCCCATGCATTTGTGGCATGTGGCATAATAGGGGTGTTATTTTATTCCCCATCTGAGACTTCCAGGTTATAGAGTAGAGTACTCTGAGAGTAACTGGTCTGACTTTTAAACGCAGACATAAAGAAAGCATTAAGAACCACAGCTTTTTCCTTATTCCCAATAGTTACATTCCTAGCCACACCTAGTAAATAATGGAGATCATCCTTGGTTTTTCTCTTACTGTTAATATATTTGTGAAAGAGTTTCTTGTTCTTTTTTTATCTCAGTAGCTCAGTTGAGTTCAAGCTGGGCTTTTGCCTTTTGTAGAGGAAATGCTAACTCATGGCTTCAAACAGTCATTAAGCATCTGGCGGGAAGGCAGGGAACACGGACGGGGAGCTCAAGCACATGCAATACACCTGATCCTGGCTCCACCCCTTCCCAGACCTCATTTATGGGTTAGCAGTGGAGGCTAGTGTATCTTGCTAGAGATTTCTGTGTACTTGAGGCTTTCTGGAGATAAGGTGATTCTTTTCTTTATTTGTATGTTTGCAGCTGATGTATTTGTGTAAGTCCTTAATTGTTTCTGCCTTGGTTTTTGTTACTCTGCTGTTATTGCTGCATTTTTTCTTTGTGTTATAGCATTGTAGCTTTCTAATTTTCTTTGTCTGCTTTGTAACTTTTTTGTTCTCTCCCCAAATTGCGCATTCAACTTTCTACAGGAGGTAGAGTCTCTTTTTTTTTTTTTCTCCTGGAGCCTCAGGAAAAGCTCTCTCTTCATCTATGCTAGTTTTCTTCCTCTACTGGCTCATCTTGTGGCTCAGGGGAATAGCCTACTCCTGCACCTGTAAGACTTCCTTCTTCAGGAACATCTAGTCTCTCTGGACCCCTTTATCCTCCAAGACTGAATCCCAAGGGACACTCCCTACTAGTCTCCTAAACAGTTCAAAGTCTGCCCTTTGAAAGTCCAAGGTAGCAGTTTCGCTGTCCCCTCTCTTAGCTCTACCAAGAATTGAGAACTCTACTATTTCATGGTCGCTCTGTCTAAGACAGCTCCTGATTACTACATCTCCTGCCATACCTTCTCTGTTTGTGAACAGCAGGTCTAGTGGGGCACCTCCCCTGGTAGGTTTTCTCACCAGCTGCTGAAGGAAGTTATCTTCCGTACACTCTAGAAACATCCTAGTCTGCTTCCTCTGTGCTGTGTTGTATTCCTAGCATACATCAGGGAAGCTGAAGTCCCCCATGAGGACAAAGGCTGGTGATTGTGCAACTTCTGCTAGCTGCTTGTAGAACATCTCATCTGTCCCTTCATCCTGGTTGGCCAGTCTATAACAGACCCCCACCAGGATGTCTGCCTTGTCAGCCCTTCACTTGTTGAATCTCTATGGGTAAGGATCCTTATCCCCAGACACAAGCTCAGTAACATCAAAACACTCTCTAATATAGAGAGCCCTGCCACCACACCTCCTTCCTTACTTGTCCTTTCTGAAAAGCTTGTAGCCATCCACTGCAGCACTCCAGTCACGGGAGTGATAACACCATGTTTCTGTAATGGCAACTAAGTCATAGTTTGCCTGCCGCATGATGGCTTCCAGCTCCTCCTGTTTGTTGCCAATGCTGGGTGCGTTGGTGTAGATGCACTTCAGCTAAATCACTTTAAATTAGTAGATAGGGCTCTTTTACAGTTGCTCATTTTCTAACAAGAGTCAAAGATGGATGTCTCCACATCACCTTTTGGTTTTCAGGTATGCATATCCTTTCATAGCAGTTCCAGTCTACAGTAGGAAGTATCAGTAAAAGCCATTAAGACTAAGGCTGCAAAAATGACCCAAGGGATGGAACAACTCTTCTACAAGGACAAGCTGAGAATGCTGGGGTAGTTCAGCCTGGAGAAGTGAAGGCTCTAGGGAGACCTGAGAGCGGCATTTCAATATCTAAAGGGGGCTACAAGAAGGAAGGGGAGAGACTCTTTAGAAGAGTCCCTTGTAATAAGACAAGGGGAAATGGTTTCAAACTAAGAGAGTGGAGATTTACATTGTATGTAAGGGAAAAGTATTTTGCAGTAAGTGTGGTACTGATACTGGAACAGGCTGCCTAGGGAACTGGTGGATTCACAGTCCCTGGAGGTATTCAAGGTCAGGCTGGAACAGGTTCTGTGCATCCTGATCTAGCTGTATTTGTGTCCTTCATTGCAGTGGACTTCAACTAGATTACATTTAAAGGTCCCTTCCAACTCAAATGATTCTGACTTGTATGATTCTTGGGTTTTTGTTCAGTGAGAGATGAAGCTTCTTGTAAGCTTATTGATGGTACTTCAGTTTTCTGTCTTAGTAAGACCAAGTGTTTGTGTTAAATTGTGATATGTTGCAAGCATCCATCCTGTTGTGTTTCTCTTCTGGTTGAGAGGAGAAAATACTCACCATCCTCAGATTCTGCTGGTTGTTAATAACAGATTGTAGTCTAGCTGAACCTCTGACCTGATGCACAGCCCCAGCGCTTCTTCAGGCTGGCAAGTGACCAATATACAGTTGCCTGACAGCAGTTTTGGAGGGTAGAATGGTGACTTGCATCATGGGACTTAATCTTCAGTAGCTATTGTCCGTTTATCTGACTACAGCTGCTGCAAGATCTCTGCTGGACCACAGCACCAAATTTTATAATGAGAGGCATCTCATTATATAAAGTGTATGGGAATCATCTGAATCTGTCATGTAATCTGAATCCTTTAGAGTCAGTTTAAAAAACAAAAACAAAAAAAAACTCTTTGTCTTATAGATTTACATGAGGCTCACAGAGCTAAGTTTATTGAGTGCTGACTGCATCTTTGCCATTTGACAGCTATTTTCAACAAAACCAAAAAACTGAATCTGTAGAATAGAACCATGGTGGTCTCCAAAAAAAAAAAAAAAAAACAAAACAAAAAAAACCATGACACTTGAAAAACTGCAATACCTTTAGGAAATGTGCAGTGTACTTCTGAGATGTTATTATCTCCCATTGCTATTATTTTGTGTGATGAAGTAGTTATACTTGTATATGCAGAAAAATATATACTTCCAACAGATTTTCAGATAAATTAAATCTTATATTCTACATTTTTATCTTCATGTGCGCAAGCGGAATCCTTCAGATGTGTGTGTGGAGACCAGCAACAATGGTTTGGCACAGGCATGTTACATAATACAACAGTGAATATTTTCAGACTCATAAAAAAAATTTAAAAGATCGCTGTCATTTCTGACTTCTTTGTTGTCATCAGTTACATCTTTCTGCGGACCATTTAGCAGCACAGCACATCAAACTTGATCTGTTCAATCTGATCTATTGCTTTGTCATGCTTTTCGTTAAGTATTTTTATGAACACTTGAATTGTTTCACCAGGTTTGTATTGTCTCATGAACTCTGTTTCTGTCTGCTAGGGGATATTGAGCATTACACTTATCCTGGCTGCCAGTAGTTTTGATTTTATGACAGCTGACATTGAAGACAATATAGCTTACACATTCTCATTTGTGTGCCATATGTGGATATTTCTACTCACATTTTTCTGGTGGTAGTTTGAGTGAAAAATACATTAAAAATACGTTAAAGTTTAGCTTGCTTTTATCTGTTGATGAAATATGTGCAGTTTGAATTTTTGGATTCATTATTCATGTTTTGTAATTATTCAGTGAGTTTAAAATTCTTCGTATCACCCCTAATGTTACTGAGGGCATTCAGTGCTCAAAAGCAAGTTGCCTTGATGGGCTTTGTAAGCAGTGATATTTCTGTTTTTCAGCTAGCAAGCGTATTTCATGACATTTCCTCTGAGCAAATAAAACTTAGCATGTTAAAATATTACTTTTTGAAGACTGCAATGCATGCAATATGCAACAAAGGTTTAACATTCACTTTTCAAGTTAATTAGGTCATTTCAGTTGATGAAAGAGTGAATAGATTTTTGTAGACTTTTTACTTTTTTAATATATTTATGTATTTCTGTTAAAATGTCAGCCAATGGGTAGAGATGGCAAAAGTTCAGGTGGTCCAGGTCCTTTATCTTCTGAAGTATGACAAGGTTTCTGATTGTCTTTGAGGATCACCTTCAGATCAGCAACCTGCGGGGACGTAAAGTTTTATTCTCAGTTTATCTTTGTCAATATTCTGGTACAGAGTAGTCACTTGAAAAGGTGTCATTATTAGATCCTGTTTCATCCCTTACAACTTGCTTTCCTTTAGTGCTTATTAACCTATTTTACTATTGAAATCTCACTTCCTCAATGAAAAGCACCTTAGAAGAACTCCTTTTCAAAAGAGGGTGAGAACACAACAGGCAGAAATTACTAACTGGAACAAAAATACAACTGTAGTACTCTATAATGTCCCTGGTGTGAGCAGAATGAGTCTTATCTGGAATAATGGACTCTCCAGAAATCTAATTTATTCTACTTTTTCATTTGGTAGGATATTCACTAGATTAAACCAAGTGACATGGTGGATTCTCCAACACCCGAGGTCACATTTTGCTGCCTTTCTTGCAAGCTGAAGTCAAGAACAGATAATTGCGTGTGACTGAAGGCAGACAGGGAGTATGGGAAGCCCTCAAATGGCAACACACTAAGCAGTTTAATCATAGAACCATAGAATGGCTTGGGTTGGAAGGGACCTCAGGGATCATCGTGTTCCAACCTCCCTGCCATAGGTGAGATTGTCAGCCACTAGAACAAGTACAAGGCCAATATTTAATGAATAATACTTAATGAGATATTAATGATCTTTTCTGATTTCATGTGAATCTATAGAAGTGACTCAAAACTAACAGAGGTCTAATTATATTTTTTTTGCCTGTAGTTTTGAGCACTCTAACATTTGAATGGGTGTCTTGGTTTCTGTGAACTTCTCTAGAGCTGTGTAGATAAACATTGGAATATTTTGTTCTTTTCTATCTGAACTTAGAGATTCTCCATTACTTTTTATCTTCCCTTGGAAGAAGGTGTAATGCTACGCATTTTTCTAACAAGGTTAATAATAAATGATAATAAACAGCAGAGCATAATGTTTTGTGCTCATCTGTAACTAATTACAATTATTATAGCTACTGAAGTAACATGTTTAAAAACAAAAACAGGGAAAAACGAATCCCAGTGAAATATGCTTTTGGGGCTATGCCTAGATAATCATGCATTCTGCCAAGAGAAGATGGAATACTTTGTTTTCAACACAGCAGCAGCCAAGTCAACAGTTGTACAAGGTAACTTCTATTCTATGTTGAATGCTTGTGAAACAATGTCTAATTAAAGACAACAGAATGAGAGTTCATGAAGTATTTAATAGGAGAGAAAAGCAACAGCTTCCATGCAAAGCTCTGTCATAGCTTCATGACAGATCTGAGCTGTATTCTTCCGTAATGTCAGTATGTCCAGTAATAACAGGTCTGAAAGGAGAACACAGCATGTGAGACACAACTTAGGATTGTGAGGGAGAATTTCTGCCATAAATTTTAATGCATTTTCTTCATTAATCTTTAAAATGCACAGTACATTTAATAGCTCTTAACTTCTCACATTTATCTCCCTAAATACAAATACACTGAAAAATATTGACTGCCACAAAGCACATATGGATGTTGTGGAACATCCAAACTTTTCACTTGAGAATGCTATTCAAAAAAAGCGACATTTTCCTCACACACACAAAAAACCCACAAAGTATGTTCAGGTGATGCATGTTTTTAAAGCTCAGTGAAATATTTTCCAGGTGTCAGTATGTCCAATTTAGACTTTCAGAAACACTGTCTTGCTTTCAGCTGGGATAGAGTTAATTTTTTTCTAGCAGCTGTGGTAGTGCACTGTTTTGAGTTTAGGATGAGAATAATGTTTGTAACACACTGTTGTTTTAGTTGTTGCTGAGTGGTACTTACAATGAGTCAGGGACTTTTCAGCTTCTCACACCACCAGTGTGAAGAAGCTTGGAGAGGACAAAATCAGAACATCTGAACCAAACTGGCTGAAGGGGTATTCCACATAATGTCATGCTGAGCAATTGAACTGGGGGAACTTTTCTGGGCTTGGGGGCTGCCACTGCTTGAGAACTGGCAGGGCATAAGTCAGCACGTGGTGAGCAATTGCATTGTGCACCACTTAGTTTCGTAAGGAAAAAAAAAAAAAGGAAAAAAAAAACCACAACCATCTTTATCTCAATGTACAAGTTCTCACGGTTTTACCTTTTCTGTTCTCTTACCCATCACACAGCAGGGGAGAAGAGAGCAAATGGCTGCTGGGTGCTGAGTTGCCTACTGAGTTAAACGGCAACAAACACATGTAGTGCATTAAAACTATGGTTTTCAGAAGTCTGCTTTGAGTGAATACTTGAAAACACAATGTTGAATTTACAAAATGAAAATTTTTAATTGTTGCACAGAGTACTCTCCCAAAATTTTACTTTAAAATATGTTCATCTTAAAAAGAAATTTGGGTCATTTTTTGATTGTTTTGTTATCTTCACTTTAAATACAGAGAAATCACAGCATTGCAGGGATTGGAAGGGACCTCGAGATCTTTGAGTCCAACCCTCCTGCTAAAGATGGTACCCTACAGCAGGTCACACAAGTAGGCGTCCTGATGAGTCTTGAATATCTCCATAGAAGGAGACTCCACAACCTCTCTGTGCAGCCTGTTCCAGTGCTCCATCACCCTTACTGTGAAGAAGTTCTTAAGCCTTGTTCAATGGTTTATGGGCTCGTTCAGCCTGGTTCTGTGACTAATGGGGTGGGGGACCTGTAGACCCATGCCCCGGTAAAGGGAAAAGGGGAAAAAATGTAGGGAGATGGGCCTAAAAACAAAACAGAGGCAATGATCTGAGGAGAAACAAACTAATTTACTAAATAAGATATTGGAATGCAAAATAACACAATATAATACAATACAATTACAATTTAAGCTAATAAATCCAATACAATGAGAGAGTGTGTCCAAAATCAAGGTAGGCCTTACTCTAATACTGGCGGTGAGATGGCTGGGGAGTGAGATGCTGCTGGGTCAAGAGACAGGAAGAGAAGAGAGCGTCTCGTGATCTGTAAACAGTTTTATCTTTCCCTCTGAATGGAAATGGTAACAGAGCAGCAAAGTCCCCTGGGAAATGTAGTTCTTCTGAGGACCAGGTACCTGGAACTAGCCACAGAACTAGAGCATTAATTCTTTAACTCCCAGTACTCTACATGATGTTATGATGTGGAATACCAATAACGAAAAATCATAAAACCATGACAAGCATGTAAATAGTTATTCTAAATAATATTTAGGAAGTTTTAACAGGTGAGGAAAGGTTGAACTTGCTGTCGGTTAGCAAATCATCGCTGTAGTTAAAACATAATATAAAAGTAGCCTGCTTTCCTAAACACATCTAAACATGAAATCGAAGAAATTTTTTAAAAAAAGAGAATAAAGGCATTAGTTGTTTTTCATATGTTAAAATAGTATACACCTGACTTAAGGAGATGAAAAGTAGGAAAATTTGACATTGACTTAACTCATCTGAGTTAGTAATGTTGTTGCATTCTTCAAACAATTCTTCCAAAATACTAAAAATGTTATAACTACATCTCTGCAAATACAGATGTACTTTCAGGATATAAAACTCTTGATTTTTTTTTTTAAAGAGGAAAAAAAGAGCAGTGCGCATATATACAAATATACCATACCAGTTGAAATATTGCTCTGATTTCTGTAGTTGTAGAAATATCTCTAAAATCAGCCTTATGACAGCTGTAAGGGATCTTATGATATGCACAGGTTTGTAGTTACTGATGAGTTGCACACTTGTAAATTTAGGAGGATATAAAGGTTACTAGCAGAATTTTATAATTAATGATTGTTCTTTTGTGCATTAACCAGATCTGAGGGGGAAAAAAAAACAGCAAGCTGATAGGATATCTGAGTGTTTAGCATGTGGATCAAATTAAATGATTTAAGCATACAAATTTAGAGGATCTCGCTAGTACATTGGGCATCTGGCAGGTTTTATCTTGTTACTTTTTGTTAGTGGGGAAAAATAGGCTATAAATAGTTTCCATAATTACAAAATACCTAAAACTGCAGAAAGGACAGATTTCACAGGTGTAGGTTGCCCTTATGGTCATTAGTCATTCAGTTAATATCTCCAGGAAGCCTAGTAAGAATCTAACCATGTGCTGTTGTTCTAAGCACACACTTGCTTACTCCAGTGTCTACTGTATAGACACCTCAGGCCAGGTGATATGAATCTCAGCCTTGGTGTTCCTTGGGTTACATTCATGCTGTTGGACTCTGAACTGGCGTTTTTTTTTTTTTTTTTTCCTTGGGTGAATTCAAGTTTTTACTGATGGATCATATGAGGAGCTCCTGAGAAATAATTAAGGTTTGTTCCATCCTGAAGCATGGACCTGAAGTGTGTTTAGTTGCACTGCAGTCATCTCTGCATGTCCCATCAACTCTTTGCAAAAGAAACCTTTTGCTAAACTGTTACTATCAGACCATCGTATCAATCATCCTGAGCTTGTCCTCCCATAAAACCATGTAGCCCCATGCACCCATCTGCAGAGATACTGCAGATGAAATAATCTGCTATGGTTTGAGATTACTCCTTGGTACAGTCTCACCTGTGTAAATATGTGAATTCTATAGTGAGCACTGAAACATATTGACATCACAACTTGTCCTAGTTATTTTAGGACAGTTAAACTGCCTTCTGGAATTATCAGCCTTTCTCTATTGAAGTATGTGGGATGAGAGCTTAGATTAACTACCCAACTCTTAGGCAACATGTAATAAACGCTAGAGTACTTTCAGAAAAGAAATGAGAAGTGTAGCAACATTGTGTAAGGCACTGTGTTTTTCTTCAAATATGCACTCTCCAGAAATGACAGAAAACCTATGCTGTTGTTTCTGTAGCATGCAGGCTAGCCATGGAAGGGGGCTAGTGGGTTGGTGTGGGTGGTGTTGGCACCCAGGAGCTGCAATTACAACAAATGTAGACTAAATTCTCCTTTTGTAGAGATACCTGGAAGTTATACTGATTTTTTTTCAGGGATTCTGGATAGATCACCTTGAGTAGAATCACACTTTGTACTACTTCTGTAGCATTTTTTTTTTAACAAAATAACAATGACAAAGCCTAGAAAGGGTAGTTTTATAACAGAAGGGTTTTTGTTCTTGCTGAAATTCCAAATAAGAAAACTTCAATTTCTTTCAGCTCTTTTTATGGCATTCCAGACTGGGATTTGGAATTCCACTGAACTGCCACATCCTTATTAAGCTAATGCTGTGGCATGTACTTCGGACAGCACAGATGTCAAATAAATTGTATTTATAAAAAAACATGCAACTTTTGCAATGTGTCTTTTTGTGGCAAGCTGCTTTCAACCAAAGTTCTCATCTTAATGGTTAGACTTCACCAAAATACAATTTTATCCCTCTATTTGACCTTCCTTTCATTAAAAAGTACACATTTTCTCCATTTTCAGTTTTACTATCTGGTGTTTAACTACACTTTCAGAAGTGACTTCTTCCCCCTTTTATTTGATGCTGATTTACATGTACATATGAAATCTGTTCCTGAATTTATGACTCATGCTACAAAGGCTGCAATCTCAGTGAATAGCAGACAAATATGAATAAAGGGAAATAAATGCTTATTCCTTACAGTAAAATATTACAAGTTAAAAAGGCCTAATTTCCAGTCACTATTTATTGACCCTATTTCTGGGAAAAGTTCCATCAAGCCGCTCAGATGCTTGGCTTGGAATGTTAGCTAAATCTTCATCTTCTGTGTTGGTGATTTTTCCCTTTGGATAGATTGAAGTCAAAGCCCTGATGACTTATTTCTAGAATTCATAACTGCTATCTAATCTCTAGTCAAATCAGTTTGTTCAGTGTCATTAGAATCAATAGATTTTTCATTCTACTGTCACTTGATTAGATAACACAACAATAAAAGTTTGGTTGGTGTTTTTCTTTCAAACACAATAGTAAGCTCATTGCAAGTTTGCTACCACAGCATAGAAACAAAAAAGAAAGCTAGCCATTTCGGAAGGTTTCCTCCACATACAAAATAATTCTCTGTGTTGTTTCTTTTTTTATATTTCACTTTTCCTCAGAAGCCTTCCTTTAGAAGTCATATCAGGTCCTGGTGATCTTTCCTCAACTCGCAAGATTGTCAGTGTGTAACCATTACTTAAGGGCACTGTATGCTAAGAAGATTGCATCAGCGGCTAATTAGTATATAAAGGCATTTCTCTTTGCCCTCCATAGACATCTTGAATTTTTCCCTCATAGCTTGGAGGTAAGTCCATGTGCACAAGGGGAAGAGATGTTTTATCTGATTTGATTTTTGTGTTGCTGTGCTTTCAAAAAATGCCACCTAGCATGTCTGCAGAGACAGAAATCGACAGTGCTGCCATCCAACGTGTTTCTCAACTGTATATGCATAGAATCATCGAATAGAATCATAGAATTGCTCAGGTTGGAAAGGACCTTCAAGATCATCAAGTCCAACCCCAACCTAACCATACTGCTCTAACAACCCACCGCTAAATCATGTCCCCGAGCACCACAAATGGTTTTTAAACACATTCAAGGATGGTGACTCAACCACCTCCCTGGGGAGCCTGTTCCAGTGCTTAACAACTCTTTCTGTAAAGAAGTTTTTCCTGATATCCAACCTAAACCTCCCCTGGTGCAACTTGAGGCCATTTCCCCTTGTCCTGTCACCTGTCACCACTGAGAAGAGACCAGCCCTGCTCTCACTGCAATCACCTTTCAGGTATTTGAAGAGAGCAATGAGGTCTCCCCTCAGCCTCCTCTTCACCAGACTAAACATCCCCAGTTCCTTTAGTCTCTCCTTGTAGGGCATATTCTCCAAGCCCTTCACAAGCCTTGTTGCCCTTCTTTAGACCTGCTCCAGCACCTCCATGTCCTTTCTGTACTGGGGCGCCCAAAACTGAACACAGTACTCGAGGTGAGGCCTCACCAATGCTGAGTACAGGGGAGTACATGTTTAAATCCATTCACATTCTTTGCTTTACAATCTGTTGTATTGTTTTTAATACACTTCATAAGTAAGTATGTCACTATGAGACTGAACATATGGAAGAACAAAGTCTCTTTGCTAGCTGCCTGTTCATAACTCAAGTTCATACGAACTTGTCATTTCAAGTACAGCCAAAACATTTCTATACGCCTGAATTCTCAATGGCAAAATTAATCAACTTTTCCCTTTTTCTAACACAGTTAATTAAGTCTCAGGAAGTGTTCAGAGGAGTCTTTATATAAATAGTGAAAGTACTTCAATTTAGTGAATTTAAAATCAACACATACTTACTGAGACTGTTTCTTTCTCATCACCTTGATTTTTCATGCTAGTCTGGATACTCACCATGTTCTATCTCATTTCCTTAAAAAAAAAAATAAAAGGATTTCCATCTATTCTGAGTGTAAGAGTGTGGCTGATCACATACCTTCAACTTATGTTAAAGACTACAAGGCCTTTCACATCAACAAAAAGTGATAGAATATCTAGAATTTAACAACTTGCAAGCTGCCATTAAGTACTTACAACGTGAATGCAGATCATCTGTTCTGCAAGTGTAGAAAGAAATGCTGTTAATAGCATCAAAATATTTCTTATTTCTTAGTTCCATTTTCCACAGTGAAAGCCAGTGGAGAATATCCGATAAAAGTGTCACTTTGATGTGTTGACTAAGATACAAGTAAGCTCCATCAGAAAACAGGAAAAAAATGGATTTAAAATAAATCATAAACTTTAAGGGTAACAGTAAATAATAATACTAAAAAAAAAATAGTTTATGCAGACAGGATACTTCAATGTCTGAAGCATAGTCCCATTTAGTCTTTACCCCATGGTGAAGAGTTAGAATTCTCCATGCTAGTTCATTGCATAGTAATAATTGTTTTGTAAACGTGGTCCAGTTTGAGATGGACAAATCTTACAGGATATCAGTAGGTGTATCAGTAGTTCTTACCTTTTACCTGTGATGTTTTTCAAGCATTAGTCACAAATTTGATAAACTATGTTCAAATATAAAATATAGATACCTTTTTCCTATAATTACTTTCATTAACAATAATCAAAAGGTGTTATGATGATTTTTCATTATGCAAAAAAGATTAAAAATCTGCATTTAATACTGTAAGAAAGATATGCTATGAAATTTTGATAACTAACCATAGAATTGGGCGTGTAGGAGTGTTATGTGTATGATGGTGGTGGGTAAGTGGGAGGGCACATCCATGCCTGTAATTAGTCAGGTAACAGTTTAGTTTTCTGTTTGGAACAGGAATGTTTCACACAATAATATGCCATAGCATTATACTAGACCCAACAAAATATCAATAGGAAACTATAAGAAAATTATGCAAATAAAACAGAATTAAACTACTTCATTATAGTATTTTGTATCCTGTTCTATCTTCTCTTGTGTAATAGAGCATAGCATTTGGCGAGCCAATTTGGAAATAAAGTTTAAAAACAGCTGGGTTTTCTTTCTTGCAAAAGACAGAAAAAAAAATACCCAGACAACTATTCAAACTATTGAAATCTGCATTTTAACTTAACTGAAGAAGCTCTTTATCAGTGACATTAACTGTGGGATTGAGTGCACTCTCAGCAAGTTTGCAGATGACGCCAAACTGTGTAGTGCAGTCAACATGCCTGAAGGACAGGATGCCATCCAGAGAGACCTAGACAGGCTGAGCAGTGGGCCCAGGAGAACCTCATGAGGTTCAACAAATTCAAGTGCAAGGTCTTGCACGTGCATCATAGCAACTCCCACTATCATTACAAGCTGGGGGATATAAGGATAGGGCACAGCCTTGCTGAAAAAGAACTTGGAGGTACTGGTGGATGGCAAGCTGTACATGAACCAGCAGTGTGCCCTCACAGCCTAGAAAGCCAGCAGGGCGAGGGAGGTGATCCTGGCCTTCTACTCTGCACTGGTGAGACCTCATCTGGAGTACTGCATCCAGATGCAGAATCCTCAGTACAGCAGAGACATGAACCTACTGGAACACATCCAGAGAAGGGCCACTAAAGTGATTCAAGGGTTGAAACGCTTGAGGCCAGGCTGAGAGAGCTGGGGCTATTCAGTCTGGACAATGCTCCAGGGAGACATGAGAGAGGCTTTTCAATACCTAAAAGGGGGCTATAAGGAGGGGAGAGACTCTTTAGCAGGGTCTGTTGTGATAGGAAAAGGGGAAATGGTCTCAGACTAAAGGAGAGGAAATTTAGTTCGGATGTAAGGAAAAAGTTGTTTAACAGTGATGAGGCAGGCACAGGTTGGCAGAGAGGTGGTGTATGCCCCTCAAAGTCAGACCAGACAGGGCCCTGAGCAACCTAATCTAGCTGTAGATGTCCCTGATCATTGCAGGGGAGTTGGACTAGATGGCCTTTAAGGGTCACTTCCACTTCACATGATTCTATGATTATATATGGAAGTAATGCTTCTGTGATCAATATAAGAATGTGGTTGTGCATAGTTCCTTTTTCTTTGTTGTTTATTCTTTGAATTAATTGATCCATTTCAGTCACAGTTAGCCAATTCATCAGGCAGTAAGAACATTTCTGGATTAAATTTGTCAGTACAGAATGGACAGACTATTTCAACCACAATGGAACCACATTACTGGCACGTCAGATCAATGTCATCAATATGCTTTCAATCGAGGAGGAGAAAGAAAACAACAGAACAGTAGACAATTTGGAAATTTTATGGATGGCAGACAATGCGCTTGTACCTGGATAATACAAACAAGAAAGAATGGGCCATGTTGGTATTAGATTAGCATCTAGAATCAAACCAAAAGAAAAAAAAAAACACCTCAGCAGCTAACAGCAATCTGTGTTGATTGACACTTTAGGATTAAATAGGAAAACTTTATACTGTCTTTTGCAGTCACTGTTCAAAGCAGTTAGACTGCCATTTTGGCTGATGTCCTCATTTACACAGGAAAGATGACTGTACTTTTATAATATATGTGGCAGATACAAGAATTCAGCATGGTGTGTTTGAATTACTTAATGAGTGTTCAACATTTTGGTTTGCCTGGGCTGCATACACATAGGTTACCTGGAAACTAATGCCTCCTATTTATTTCCATGGAATCTACAATAGATAAAAAGAGCACTAATGCTATTTGATAAAGCAAATTCTCAGCTGCAAAACATTAGTTTTCAGCAGTCACCACCATTAGCTATGCATTATCACCAGCAATGAACAAGAGCCTGCATGCTGCACTTCTAAAAATTTGCACCAGCAGAGGTGACCCACTGTTACCGCTACTGAAACACACCATCCACTACCTTGCTGTGCTCATATCCACTGTTTGGTCTCCATCATTGTTCAGCAAGCATTTATGAATGTCCACGGGTGCCATTTTTTTCCTGCATGGAGGAATTCAATGACAGATCTTTGGCCCACCCACACTTCCGTATCAGATGTCACTATGTAAGACTGCCCCTCTGCTGCCATCTGTCACACAGCGACAAAAAGTAATGAAATATTGGTGGGAAGGTACATCGTCTTCTACCATACCACCAACACCCTTCTTTGATGTTGTGAGCCAGCATATAGGAGGCATTACATTCAGAGCTGCACTCATATTTCTTAGAAGGAAGTCAGTACCCTATATTTCAATCTATATTGTAGAAAAAAACGAATTGGGTAATTCTCCAAAGAGAGTAATTTTTAATTCCTACTTCAATTATAGTAAATATCCTGAATACTCTCTATTTTTTGTAGACCACATTACAATACATGAACCAAAGAATGAAATCCTAGAACTGCGTGCTGCTTATTTCATAGTTAAAAAGCAAACAAGAGAATAAAAATCAGAAAGTACGTGGCATAAAAAATGTGTGCAGAAAATTTTATTAACTTTATGGAAAAAACACATTTGGAATATCAGAATCATTTTTAATTTAAAATTAATTGCCAAGACATTTTACAGATTAACTTCACAGTTTTGTTAAGTCCTTATCCAGCAAAGCATTCAGGCCTTGGCAAATTGAGACAGCCAGCAGCCTGTAAGAGAAGGGTGTACACACTCCTGGAAGCTTTTTCAGTTCTTAATGCTCATTGACTTCTGCGCAGGTCACTCCATTAGTACTGTATGCTTTCGTTCTGCTCACAGAAAGCCCTACTGTCAGGATTAAATCACACTTTGCTACATTTTGGCTTTCCAGCAGCAGATATTAAACTATGTCCTGGTTGGGCAGCCCAGAGATGATCTATGCAACTTACAGTTGCAGTTGAACTGCTTAATTTTTATCTGTATGATGGGGTAAAATAAGCATAGGTGTACAGCTACAGACATTTTGTCTTTTGGCTCCTCATTATTTGGTGTAAAAATGTATTCTACTGTAGGCAACAGCATTTGCATTTATGCATTTGAGGAATCTACCTACAGCACATCAAAATGTCATCTGCTGTACAATTTTATTCATTTAGCTTTTCAAAGTTAAACTAATGGACATTTTATGTGTTTGCACTGTGATTTTCATATCTTTATTTAAAATTGGACCATGGAATATTCATTTTAAGAAGTAGTAGATTATGTGATGTAATAAGAACCACAGAAACAATGCTTACAAAAAAATCCCACTCTTGTTCTTAAACACGCACAACATTCTTCTGTCCTTTTCACAGCTTGGTGAATGCTGTGACTTAGCACAGTGGGTTCCACTAGTTAAAGGAAATAAAATAGAACTAATTTTTCATCTAATATAAAATAAACAGTTAACTTTCTAACATGAATATCTATTAAATGTTTTGCCATTTTAACTATATGGAAGTTTTTTTTTTTTACTGTTTACACTGATATAGCAAGATACTGTTTTGATTCTTCTTTAACTTTTTTTACTTTAGAAACTGAAAAAAATTTATCTTATATTCTTAAGTAAACAAAAAGTTTAATTGTAGACTTCAGAACTACATACACAAATTTTAAAATGTAATCATGTTTTGTTCTTTTTATGTTACTATTTTATGTTTTATTTTAGCATTGAGCTAATCTAAATATTGCTTAGCGTTATCACTACGGCCTCCTGGACCATTTCAGATTATGCAAGGAGTGCAAGTATGAATATTTACTTTACAAGTTGTATTTGCCATAGGCCTCTATGCAAGTATATACTTAGTTCTGTGTTTCTATACACACATGTATAGTTCATTCTACTTATGAAAACTGTTGAACCTTTTCTGTTTTATTCAGTGCTGTGACCTTTATAAAGACAATTATAAAGATCACATTAAAATTATAATTCTCACTAAGCACTAGTTGACTGAAAAATCAGAACTTTCTTATTAATGCATGTAAGGCAAAAGAAGGCAATGACAGTACCTTCTAATGGAATATAAACACTATAGAGCAACAGAAAGTAACAAAGAAGGAAAATTGGTTCACCCCTTCCAACAACTAACAACAGCTCAAGAGAAGTGCAATCTCTATCCAAAGAGATGCTGCTTCCTCAGCTACTAACCCTTAAATGAAAGTGAGGATTCAGAATCCACCCCTTCCAGTTACTCAGGTGCATTGCTTGCACCTGAGCTCACTGGGTTAACCACTCCTTCTCACCTGGTGCTCAACCATTGGTTCAGGCCATGATCTGGCAATTCCAATGCAATGGGTTTACATTATTTTATTAAGCAGAAAAGTTCCGCAAGTAAAATACACTAATAAAGGTTTATGACAGCACTTCAGGATATAGAAATTGAGAAATACAATGAAAGTTCTTTTCTTATTCTAAATGGCACAGGTTTCAGGGCATCTTTTGACTTTCAGAGAATGCTCATACAGAAATAGTACAAAACCAGAGATCTTTTATTTACTAGAATAGCTTTTGTGTGTTGGCTGCAGAAAATGCAGATTCACTTGATTGCAGGGATGATTAATGCTACATATTACATTTCACAGAGGTTTTAGAGATGCAGTAAGTTAAATGCTAACTTCTGTTAAACGTTAAATTTCTGAGAAATAATGTGAAAACTGGAATCAATCACAGTTTATGCACCTGCGTCTAAGAAGTCATCTACCTATATGAAGTGATCATCAGAAAAATCATAGTGCAATGTTTAAGAAATGAAAAAGACAAAGCAGGAGGAAAAAAAAGAAAGAAAAACATTTAAAGAGTGTTGTTAAATCATGCACTGAAAAAGTTACTTAGCTGTAACAAGAATAGTTGATATTTAGAGGGACGGGATTGAAAATGTAATTGTGGAGCAAATGAAGATAAAATCATCTTAATAAGACATAAGGATTAAAAATACTTCTTAACACATAAGAAAATCTTATGAAAAGCAAGCTGTAGGATACAACCTTACTCAGTACAGCCTTCAGAAACCTTATTCGTGAATGGGGAACAGGACAGAGATAAAGGCTCTTTTGCAGCAACAAACTGAGGAAACAGCTTTTAATTAATAATAGTATCATTACTAATAAATGTAGTAATTAATAATTACTACATTTAGGAAATAGATGATGAAACTAATCATAGTTTATGTTAATAAGACAATAAAGCCATTATTTTTCTCTCTTTCCAACTGAGCAACAAAAACTTGGTGTTTACTGAAACTGCAAAGGTCGTTACTCTCAGAAAATTCCAGTACCGACCTACAAATTAAAACTGAAAACAAGGATAACATTTGTAAAGAACAGTCTGAATTACATTTCTTATAAAAATAGAACAGAGCTAAAGAAAATAATAAATATAGGCACAAAACCACACCTTAAATGAGCACACACATCTTTCACTTTTTAAGGACTTAAACATTTTTTTAAGTGGAGGTACAAATAGGAATTGCTTGAGAATATCAACATAATATCTCAGTACAAAAAAAGAACATGATTATCAAAACAGAAACCATACATTAAAAAAAGAGAAATACTTTTTACTTACCTGCTCAACCTATCCCAAAACAGAAAACACATTCGGAAAAGAATGACAAGTAACTGCAAAACATTACAACACCCCTCTGACCATGCATTCCAAAAGCAGAGCTAAATAAATTCAAAAAACATAAAATGAATGCTTACAGAAACCAAAACACAAAAACAAACAATTTATAATGCCTTGTTCCTCCTAACGCAGAACAAACGCCAAACACAGAGAAAAAGAAGGAGAGAAAGAAAGAAAAAAAAACCCACACCCAGTCCTTATAAAACAGTCTCTAATTAAGGCTAATTAACAGCCACAATGCTATCTCAAATAAATTCATAAGGAGGGAGCTGGCAAAGGCTTAACCTAGTATTGTTGCTGTTTCAAAACAGGTGCAGTCTACTGAGGAGTCACTACTGTCCCTGGGGGTGGTCTCTCCTGGATTAATACAAGCAGCAACTTTGTTTTTTTTTTTTTTTTTTTTTTTTTGTTCTCTTTCAGGTCCTTGATGTACTTATTGTGCAGGATTTTTCACATTAGCAACACTTGAAAGCACTGTCTTACTTCAAATTTTGTTCTTAATTCTGTTCTGCTGGTTATAATTATTTGAGCTTTTTCCATCAGACCTGTTTGTCTGTTTGTGTTTGCTGATGTCTTTATTGTTATAGTATTGTTATAATTGGGTTGAATTTTGTTCTTTGTGGAGTACTGAATTGCTTCAGGAATTGATTGTACGTTGGTTTTGGTTGCCTCATGCCAAGGGGATTCCCTCTCAGACTGTTGCTTGTGATCATGCAAGTTTGTGTGTGGAGTAGCAATTAGTGATTTTCTTGCATAGTGACCTGGGTGTAGTCAAGTTTACAGTCTTTGGTGATAGGTGTGTAAACTACCACCAAAGCTCCACAGTGGATGGGGGGAGAGATGTTTTTTGTTTTCTCCTGGAACTAGTTTATAAAGTCCCTGAAGAATCTGGTTTTCAGAATTTCAGGGTAGAAATGCTGAGGCCTGAGATAGTCTACCTTGATTCAGGGCCAAGAGATGTAGGTCACAATCTTGCAGTATATCGAATATGTATAGTATTAATTGTACCTCTATAGCTTATCTATATTTTGCTATGTAAGGATGAGTATATATATTCTGGTGTTTATCTGCAGAAGGCTTGTTACAATGTTTATTGTGCAGTAATAATGGTTGTATGATATCCTTCTTGATCATGAGGGAATTCTGCTCTCATGCTTGTTACCTGGTTGAGCATGCTGCAGGGGCCCTTGGCAGGCAGTCATGCTGAAGAGGCTCATAATGCACAAAAGCAGATAGCGCTACTCCCTTGATTCCTCCTTGAACCCTGGCCAGTTTCTGGGGGGAAAACGAACAGGAGAAAGAAGAAACCAGATGTTCTGCCTGACTGTTATGAGGACTTGTTTGTCCAATGATATAGAGGCTGGGCCTGCTTGCAGTGACTTTAGGAGACCTCAGCTAGAGGGTGGATGCACTGCTGTAGGACTTCCCAGTTGCTGGGATGGGTTCTCCAGATCCTTGCTGCAACCAGGGCACCCCAGCAACTGCAGATCTGGATGATGGTCAAGTAGTAGGCCAATTGACAATGTACCCTTCTTAATTGCTAACCTCATATAGTAAGGATTAGATGCATTACCTTGCTTATTTTCTCTATTGTTAAGCTATCTTTTGACTATAGCGCTGCTTTATTTTTGTGTTAGTTTGAAATAGGCAGTAAAAAAAGCTTATCCGTTTGGTTGGTGTCTGTGTCTTTCCTGTTGGAAGTTGGCAAAGTGGGTTCATCTGTCCTGGTCACTTCTTAAGCACTGTTTTCTGAGAGCACAGCAATCAGGAACTTCAAAATATCTGAAAATAATCAGTCAGGGCAGAGAGCTCTAGACTAATTAGAAAGATGTGCCATCACCAACTGCTTGGCTTTACTCCCCCTGGCCATGTACTTTTTCCACCTGTCCTGGTTTTATCAGTTTTTCATATCATGACATCAGGGGGAGGCTGTTTTCTGCTGGAGCACAGTGCCTAGGAGCTGCACTTCCTAGGTCCTGTGTTTCCAGCAGTTTCAGCTATTCTTATGTGTGTTCCAGCTCTCTGAGAGGCAGATACGCTGAAAAGAAACAGACTGCTATTCCCAAAAGCCTCCAGTATTCCCTATGTGATTTCTGATTTGAGGTGATGGGAGAGAGCTCTCTGCTATTCCAGGAGGCCAGATGTGAGTGCCTGCCAACAAGGACTCAGACTCTCTCGCTGTCTCCTCCCATTTTTTGTTTGATCTATTATTTCTCACTATTCTGTATTATCTCACATTAATAAAGTAGTTATGTCAATCAAGTTTTTTTTTTCCCTCTTTCCTCCCCTTCTCCCAGGGGGAGGGTGTCACGTGATAAACTCTTATTGCAACACTAGCGTTAGATCCCTGTTCAGCATCTCTAGCTTTCTACCCCACCTGTTAAGCTCTAAGAAGAAGCATTGCATACTGTTGGAGATGAAGAGTATTTGCTTACACATTACTAATTCTAGTTAAGGATATCTTAATTCCAGTCTTGAAACATATTCTCCCCTTCTCCTTTTCACTCTTTATTCCTATCAAAAAAACAGTACAAATGATGTGCTTTAACTGTTCACTTTGCATTGATTAATATAGAACTTGTCATAAATGAGTTTTGGAAAATCAGAGTTTGCACAGCAAATTCTAGTATGTACGTGTTTCAGTCATAACTGCAAAAGTTACTGCTTAGATATAAGGTAATTTGTTTAAGCAATCTTTATTTAAGGTCATAGAATCAGAGGGTAGTTTAAGTTGGAAGGTACTTTAAGCATCATCTGCTTCTACCCTCCTTGCCATGGGCAGAGTTACCTTCCACTAGACCGTGTTTCTGAAGTCCCATCTGACCTGCTTTAAATGTTTTTAGGGTTGGGGTATGCACAACTTCCCTTGACTCACCACCTTCATAGGGAATAAATTCTCCCTAAGGTCTGATGTAAAGCTATTCTTTTTTAGTTTAAAGCCACTTCCCCTTGTCCAGTTACTGCACTCTTCAGTAAACAGTCCCTCCCCAACTTTCCTGTGGGCCCCTCTTAGGTAGTGAAGGCCTGTACATGGTTTCTTCTTCACTCCTTCAGGCTGAACAACCCCAAATCACTCAACCTGTTCTCAAGGATATGTGCTCCAGAACTCTGCTCAATCTCAGGGCCTTTCTCTGAACTTGCTCTAACAGATCCATGTTCCTCTTACTTGGGGGCCTGGATGCAGTATTCCTGGTGGGGGTTCATGAGAGCAGAGTAGAGGGGGATGATCCTCTTTCTCAACCTGCTGATCGCATTTCTTTTGATGCAGCCTAGGATACAGGTGGCTTTCTGAGTTGCAAGCACACATTACCAGCTCATGTTAAATACGTCACGCACCAACTCCTGCAAATCCTTCTCCTCGAGGACTCTCTCAATCCGTTCTCCACCCAGCCTATATTCGTAGTTGGAAGTTCCCTTACTTTGTGCAGGATCTTGCACTTGGTTTTATGAGATTTGCATGGACCTGCATCTCAAGCCTTTCACGGTCCCTTTGGATGACATCCCTTCCCTTCAGTGCATCCACTGCACCATTCAGCTGAGTGTCACAGCTTCTCAGATGCATTCCATCAGATTCTGCGGACTTGGTGCACTTCCAGATTCGTGAACTTCATCTTCTCCTGCAGTGGGTGGTACTTCCATATTGTCTTTGGAAACTCATATGCAACTTAAAAATTAAATAAAGAAAAAAAAAAGCTGTTTCCCTCTTTCTTGGGATGTAGTCTAGCAAATGTGTCAGTAATTTGGGAGCAATGCCTGTTCCACCTTGAGTTACTACACTGAGGGATTTTATTTGCCAGAATTCTACAAGAACAAATATTTGACATCATGAGAATATATAGCAGATTTCATATTAAATATCAGCACTCTTCATAAAGATGATTTTCCATTTCTTGATTAAAATCCCTAACATTAAAAAACTTCAGCTTTTTACAACACCAATGGGAAAACTGCAGGGAGGGAACTGTGAGAGCCATCGTGCTTCTGTTTTATGATTTATTGATGTTCAACGTTTTTCTGTGACTACAGACTGACTTTTGTTTACATTTCTTAGAAATTTGACATTACAGTAACTTCAGTCATCTGTCATATCAATATTCCTTCTCCATTCTCTTTGCTTAAAAAGCTGGAATTAAAGAAGTCTGGTAAGTTTTTTTCTTTTACATATGTGTCACATACTTTATTCTGTGTTTTATTCAGTTTATTTTCTCATTATGTTGAATCTTCCTCCTCTAAAGAAGCTGTACTATTCTGCCCTCAACAGAAATTGAAGAGCTAGCTATGTAAAATAACTAATTTTGTGGTTAAGATTCCCTGTGGCATATATAGAACTGAGGTTTCTGTCTCTATTTTGAATTCAAGGGTGCTAAAGAGGACCTCCTTCACCTCACACGCTTGTCTCTGTCACTGATCTATTTGCTATTTTAAGGACTTCAATGTGTTTTCAAGCAAAAAACTTCAAAGACCCTGAAGCTCACTGAAATGCAGACCATGAAGATATCTGTAACTCTTGAAAGCTTCCACTACAAAAGAAAATGTTTTCTTGTTTAGTTCAAGCATATATTGTGTTGGGAAATTAAACGCTCTTGCTTGTTGCAGCAACAATATTGGTTTTGTTTTCTTTTCTTTCCATTAGTAAGTCCCTATCTTCTGGTCCAGATACAAGAAGAAAAATTTTAAGAGCAGCTGTGGGAAGTCCCTTCCAGCAACAGCTGGATTATGGAAGGAATAGGGGGCTAAAAATGACTGCCTCACTTGAGTCCAAGTATACTCCCTTGGTATGTTTTAATGTTAAAGTTTCATTTAGTAAAGTTAAATAAGATTCTTGTTCCAGCTTTAAGAGAAATTCTTGACTTTCTACCAGTCACAAGTAAAGCATTAGGCAGTCCAGAAATAAGGTATAGTTACACACCAAAACCATCATCTGTTGCTGGCTGACACTGTGTTCACCCTTTTTGTCTCTAACACTGTCGTGGAAGTAAGGAAGTCTATTTGCCTTGTAGTTTTAGAAGAAAGTTAACTTGTGAGAATAATTTAGCTTTTCTGATTTAGTGAGAGGCTGAGATATTCCTAAGTTTTCTGAGAAGTCGAGCAGCATTGAAAATACTGGTAGTAACAGCTGGGTAGAAAGGGGGAAGAGATGGTATGCACGGAATATAGTTTAATGCAATTATTTGAGGATGTAGTGTTAACTCATGACAAAGACACTAAGAATTATTTCTTAAAAGTTTTCTGTAGGGATTATCAATACATCTCATGGGACTTAGATTGTCACAATTTTTATTCTCTCTGAAGGTGTGCATAAAATATCCACAACAATCTTCACACATCAGCCTAGCCCAGCAAATGTAAAACTGACAGCGTCTTGATGACCTTTCGGCACGAAGGGATCATGACAGAGCAAATTGCTTCTCTGCTGGCTATTCAAATAACAGGAAAAAAAAAAAAAAAAAAAAACACCAACCAGCAACATTCAAGTATAATCAGTTTTCACAGACAGTTCAGAAATGTTTTATTATCTTAAAATATTGTTCCTCTTTCCAAAAGTTAAATTACTGTAAAAATATTTTAGGATTAGCAGGATTAATATTTCTTCTTTGGGAAGAATATCCACCACATAAACAAAGATGGCATTGATTTAATAGGATTGCTTTAATATACTCAGAGTACAGAAGAGAAAAATAAGATTTAGTAATGTATCTAAGAATTATCAAGATTACTTGGAAACTGAGCACAAGATTAACACTCATAGCTATAATTTTATTTTATTTATTATACTATGAGTTAGTAGTTTGGGGAAAATTTGTATTTTTTCTCCACAAAATTCTCAAGGGAAACAGATTCTACTTTCCTCAGAAAACAGACCAATAAATCACAGCCTTTTTTCTGGAGAAAAGGAGTGCATGAAAAACTAATGTTGGAATGCAAAGCATTAGTCCATGGTATGTTTGCAAAACAACCATTCCTCAAACCAAAGGATGACCAACTGCACTTACTCTTCTAGAACTAGCTGCATCATCTCAACAGATAGCACCTATATCCAAAATGTGACTGACAGACTAATCATTGAGTAGTTATTTTTCATGACCTTCACTCTTGAAAGCACTGCATTTCTGATCCACATCTGTTTTTGTTGTTTTTTTTTTCTTTTCAGGTCTTGGTATATGTACACAGTTCACCCTTCCTTGACTCCGTCACACCTAGGTGCAACTAGAAGCTTATGCTTTAGATTTCATATGAGTTAAATCCGTGAGAGTGGTCCAGTCAAGGAGATATGTGCCACTGAAAAGTTTCCAGTGTCCTGCAGCACACTTCAATGTGTATGTTTCAAGATTCATTTGACAGTGCAGTGCCACTGGAAAAAGATCTGAAAGCTCAGAGTCTTTGCGACATTAATCAAAGCATTATATTCTAACCCTACCACAAGTGTCATGGACTAATTGTCTGCCATCTTTGGTCTCTGCTTCTGAAATGGGAGAAACGTTCTTAAGATTTCCTTATTACCATCCAAAACTCCTTTACATTTATGTCAAGTAAACAGAACAGAGAATAATACCTGAACTGAGTTACACAGGCAAAATCAGTGATCTAACCCACCACGTAAGAAAAAATACTAAGTTTACTGCATATAGCTATGTCCAGGATCTGAACTTTCCTTTTTTAGTAAGTTCATTAAAGGTTCTGTAAATTGTCAAAGTACACTGTCAAATTAATTACAATGTAGTCTACCTGAAAAGAATCCTGATACTTCTTTTCTTTGGCATGCCTCACTTTTTGCAATTGTTTCGTCATGTACACCTCATAAATTATTTCAAAACACAGGTCTCCCTCCAATCCTGGCCTACTCTTTCATAATATCTGATTTGAGAAATTGCTGCTGCCTTCCTATACAGCAATTTTTTTCCACTTCTTCAAAAATTCATTGGCTCACTTACAAGGTTGTTACTCCAGAAGAGACACATGCATAAATTGAAAGAGAGATAGTGTTACGAAGCAATCTTATGTTCATTTCATCATGACATCAAAAAGCAAAGAAAATAGAACCTTGCACTTCTTTTTTCTTGTGGATATAAGTTACCATGAGACAGTGGTGAGTCAAAACTGAAGTCTATTCAGGATACATCTTTTATAGCCTCTTTTATATACCATTTTTTTTTTAATTATTTTTTTAATCAAACAGGATTTGGAGTAGACATGTTTTATTATCTTGTATCTTCATCTGGAATTTAATACAGCTACTTCTTACCAGTTTACTAGAAAACTTGTTCCTAACAAAGTCATCCATTTTTTGTCTTCTGAGGAAAGACACTGGGACTTTTCGGAGCTGAGACAGGTTATGGCACATGCTGTAAGTGATCCAAAAGTACAAATCCATGTAGCTCATTATATTCTGATGTCATTAATTACTTATGAATATCTTCCAGCCCACGTTTATTTTCTATGTAAACTTAAAATGAGTGTTTTTAACATTACTTTCTGGCACAGGGGTAGTAAATCTCTCAATATAAAATTGGTACAAATAAAATCAATTTTCCAGTAGATGACTTATTGCTTATACTTATAGTAGGCACTAAATTCCTTCCTTCTTGGAGGAACCACGATTTTTTCCACATATTTTTCTTTTAGTAAAAATCAGAATAAAATTCTCTTTTACTGTCTGCCAGCGTAGCCTAAATCTAGTTCTAAGGATTTCCCCCAATGATTTTTAGAACTTTTTCTTCATTACTTGTTATGGTCTTCAGTTTTGTTGTCTTTTTCCAGGAACCACAATATTGCTTTGTGATACACTTCCTCTAAAACAAAGAAAATCCCAGCCTGGTAGTTTCTGACTCTCAGTATAAGCTCTTTTGTGTAAAAAGAGAATATTCAACATAGGTGAAAGGACATGGGATGGCTAGTAGCTTTATTCTCATTTTATCAGAAATAATACAAGCTTGTGTTCTATAGTGAGAGATATATCATATGCGTATACTCATATATGGAATGAAGACGTATTCCTATTCAGAAGAGAAACATATATATGGTGGAAGGAGTGACAACCTATATTGTCATAAAACATATCTTTTTCCCAAGTACCTCCAACAGTGAGTCCCTGCTAGAATGCAAAATTGTTTTAACATTCATCTGTAAATAGTATGTCTACCAACAGGAAAAAAATGATTAAGGGAAAAAGTTTTAAAATTTTGTTTCTCCACTTTCTCTTCTGTTCTTCCATGTAAGCAGCTATTGGTTGCTTTTATCATTTCATTTATTTGTCTAGAGACAAGTTGGTTTAGGTTCAGGTTAATTTAGGAAAGGCAAAGTGGCTTGCACATTCAGCAGTTTTAAAAGCCTGCCTGGTGAGATTTTGCTGAGCTGAAGTATTCTGCTTCAAAAAATAAATAATTCCTTGTCATAACAAATATTCATTTCTCAGTTGTGAGATTCCCTTTTATTGTATCTTACATGGTATCATGTGCATTAAGGAATCTTAGGATTATAAATATCAGAAATAAGGTAATTTTAAAGACAGAAATTTTGAACACATATAAAGTATTAAAAATGATCCCATTTGATACCTCTGGGCTTGAAAATTAAGCTGAGAAAGTTTAAAAAAATGCTATGAGCAATGGCAAGAAAGGAAAAAAAAAAAAGGAGGGGGGAAATAAAAATATAATAAATATATTGGTATGAATTTGAAGAAAATTTGAGTCTAGGCCTTCAAGAGGGTAAAACTTCACTGACTTAATATGGAAGTATTATATAAAATGCTCACATACAGCACGATCCACCTCAGCTGCATTGTAGGAGTAAAGACAAGTTGTCGTCTTGCTTACATGCTTATCTTCCCCAAACTGAACAGAGTCCTGCCATCTTGCAAGACATGGAAGCAGCAGGAAAATGCAGTCAGAAGATCTATGCTAGACCTGTCACTCCATTCAGTGGGTCTATTTTTCACTTGCCTTACATATTTCAATATTGTAGTCAAGCACTCCTTTCTGTAATTACAACTTTTATGGTCTGTCTTAACAGGCTTATGAAGAGGAGTGATAAAAGACCACTAAGCTGATTGCACACCATGCAGAGAACGGAATTATTCCTCAGTGATAATATTGACTGGCTTTATGACCCTTTTGTGCTGCCCAAGTCTCATAAAGAAACACATAATGTGAAATACATCATTGCACAGGTGTAAATGACTACACAAGATGCAAAGAGAGCAGAATCAAGCCAGTTGTACCTAATAAACACATTCAGCCCAGGAACTGTTGCAGACTGTCATGTAAATACTTAACATGTGGTTCTGCTCTAAAAAAGTGACTTTAAAATGCACTGCAGTTTTTTATTGTATTTCAGTGATACCATATTAAATTTTCTTGAGTTACAAGTAGAAAGCTTTTTCTTTTCTAACAGATTTTTAGCACATTAATAAATTCCATGTGAACATTCAAAACTCAATTTTCTTCTAATGCACTGCAAAAATAAATATTATCCCGACTCATCTTTGGCTCACTGATACCCTTGCAAACTTACAGACTTCACCTCTTAAGGCACCAAAACAAATTTTGGCACCAGAATATAGAAGTAAATGTTTTGAAAAAATATATCTAAAAAATTGTGCATAGCAATTGTGCATTGAATTTCTGATGAACCAGACTGATTATGAAATCCATTCCAAACTCTTACTAATGTTGAATTCTTCACAGTTTTGTTCTCTGCAGAGTTTTGCCCAAAATTGGAGAAGTAAAAGCCAAGCGCTTTTATAGCTCCTTTAAGATGTTTTTCCTCATACAAAATGGCCTTTTTCACTTTTAATAGTAGTGTGGGTAAAATAAAACTTAGTTTAATAGTCAAAATTCATAAAGAAGGCCACTTAAGCTCAATTATTCCCTGCAGGCGCAAAACTCCCATTGTTTAAAATATCAGTAAATGTAAATATAGATTATTGTCTGGATCTGGAAACAGAGTGAATAAAATGTGCTCATGGGAATGATTTCTCAGTGGCAGGGAAACAGACTAGGTAATCTCACAGATCATTTCCTTGCTTATGCTTTGCATTGACATGCCCCATTGTATTAGAAATGTGATTAATTTCCTAATACAGAGGTTATCACAATAGAGATAGTAGAAAGTAGTAGAGAGAAGTAGAGCTCTCTTATCTTATTCCCCTTATCAAGCTTATGTTTCTTTCTGCTTCACAAAGTGGAAAGTGCTCCAATGTCAGAAGAGTGAAGTGAACCCCAGTATCACTAAGTGCTGTGTTTAGGCATCTCCACACACACCCGGGTGCTGCAGTGGATGGTTACCCCATGGGAGGAAGCCAGGAGCTGAAGATTAGAGACATAGAGCCATGCCAGTGTCGCAAATGGAAAACTTCACTGTACCACACTCATAGGAGAGAAACTAGAGTATATTTACTGATATAATGTAAATACAATGTAGTGATTTAATAAAGCTTAATTGTAACTAAGGCAGCTACTTAAGATTCAAGATGGCAGGATATACTTGATTATTTAGTGCATAGAGGGTAGGGTTAAACACACACATACAGAAGGCCATCCTGTTGAGTTACAAGGTTCAGAGTGGACTCCCTTGCTTTCTAAACTCCTTGAACCATGGAGATAAGGAGACTAGGTGTGGCAGAATCCACTCCTAGTCCCAGAATTGGTCAGTGCTTATGTCTAAGGGATTCTATGTGCACAGTGAATCTAAGATATAATCTTAGCAAAGCAAACAAAGCTTACAATCAAACTGAGACGTGATCTTCGCAAGGCTAACAAAGCCTAAAACAAACTATTAGTCACTTACCAAGGATCTGTATCAGAAAGGCATCTTGACTGCAAGATGTATGGGATCTCTGCGCAAACACAACCTCAAGAGGCATCCCGGCCCAAGGGGAGACCCTGTAATGCAGCCAGCTGCCATCCAGGAGAGCTCGAAGACCTCTTGAATCTTTTGCTATTTATTGGGATCAAGTGATTGACTCACAGTCATAGGTCACCTTTTAGGCACGTGCTCAACTGGTCCTCAGCTGCTGAACTAGGGGTCTTCTATCAGTTCTTTCATCCCTTAGTTTGAGACAGATTTATGATCATTAATCTGTTTTAGCAAGGGTGTCAACAGTACTGTTGTTTATTGTCTTCCTGTGCAGGGCCCTGTGAGCAAGGCCAGGCCGAAGAAGGGAACTGAGGGAAGAAGACACAAGTCAGGGGGAAGGTGAGCAGAGGGAGCACACTGTCATAACCAGTGAGGCTCCCATCTCTGTCCCAGCAGTGTGATCCCAGGTCATCAGAGCTGGCTTGAACATGGGCACCAAAGCCCGAGAGGCAAGAGTGGCAGATGCTGCACTTGGGGTCTGGCAATGCACATGCAGGAGAACTTCCTTCCCAAGTGTTTTATAAAGAGATTAGTGCATTGCTGTACTTTGTGTACCATCCACATACCTGTGCTGTGCATAGGTATGCAGCAGTGCCTTTACACACGTCTGTCTTGTTTTCCTTAACTGAAACATAAGGAGAGAGATCTCATCCCGGCTTCACCAAGAGCAAGAGTAGGTCCTGCCTGGACAAACTAGTGGCTTTTTATGATGGTGTAGTGCATCAGTGGACAAGGGAAAAGCCACTGATGTCATCTGTCTGGACTTCAGCAAGGCCTTTGATAAGGTACCCCACAATGTCCTTCTCTCCAATTTGGAAAGATATGGATTTGATGGGTGGACTGTTCAAGGGATGAGAAACTGGTTATGAGACTGTACCCAGAGAATAGTGGTCAATGGCTCAGTGTCCGGATGGAGATCAGTGACAAGTGGTGTCCCTCAGGGGACTGTACTGGGACTAAGGCACCTTAACATCTTCATCAATGGCATTGACAGTGGTATCAAGTGCACCCTCAGTAAGTTTGCTGATGACACCAAGCAGTGGGGTGCAGTCACTGTGGCTGAGGGACAGGAGAGATGTAGACCTGCTGAAGAGCATCCAGAGGAGGGCCACAAAAATGATGCAAGGGATGGAACACCTCCATGACAAGGACAGCCTTAGAGAGCTAGGGCTGTTCAGCCTCGAGAAGAGAAGGTTCTGGGGAGACCTGAGAGCAGCCTTTCAGAATATAAAGGGGGCTATAAGAAAGAAGAGGACAGACTCTTTAGCAGTCTGTTGTGATAGAATGAGGGAAAATGGTTTTAAACTAAAAGATGAGATATTTAGATAGGATATAAGGAAAAAGTTTTTTTACAGTAATGGTAGTGAAGTACTGGAATAGGTTGCCCAGAGAGGTGATGGATGCCCTGTCCCTGGACACACTCAAGGTCAGACTGGATGGGGCTCTGAGCAATCTGATGTAGCTGTAGGTGTCCCTGTTCACTGAAGGGGAGTTGGACTAGAAAACCTTTAATCGTCCCTTCCAGTTCAAATGATTCTATGATTCTATGATCCCAGCTCAGTGCTGCAAAACCTGAAGAACTGCTAGAAGCCAAGAAAATAAAACTTGTGGAGCTAGAACAATTAAAAGTCAAGAGAAACCATGCAGGGATTTTCAGGACTGCAAATTCTAATGTCAGTGCTGTTTTTAAGCACTTCTGTTTAGCACTGTATACTCACTGGGGCACAGCAGACATTGTCTTAACAGTGATGCAGAGGTAGCTGTCCTGTAATTTTCTCCTGTTTTCTCCATCTGATGATTGATATGCATATAGGCCCATTCAACTGTATTGACTGCAAGAAGCTGATTGTTGTTTTAGGCACTCAGCAATGAACCCTGAAAAGTAAAATGATTTGGACAGTTATACAAGACATAACAAACATCTGTCAAAATATATATGGAAAACAAACCTGCTGTATGAGAATTGTGTCTGTGAGATATAACTCATTGTTTCTAAGTGAACCCTCACACTGTCTTGTGACTGTGTTTCTTGTTTCTTACAAAGAAAGGAGTTACAGTTATTAACACTGGTGAACTCCTTAACCACCTTATTTATTTATTTTTACTAGCAAAGAAGTACATTTTTTGGTCTTCCTAATATCACAGAGCTGGCATAAACCTCTCTTTTGCCTTCCTAAAGTTTGTTTTAAGCTCATAGTGACTTTATAAGCAATAAGAATTATTCTGGTTTGGGTGAGATATATGCTATGGGAAGTGACTGTCCTCTGGCCCTGATAGCTATTTCTTAGCTTATTAAAGTTTATGTGGAATTGACTTCCTTGGAAGGAAGTAACATAATAAAAAAATATTGCTCTCTTGGTGACCAACGTCCATAAACTTTCATTCTCCTGTTTTAATACAAGCAAACAATTCAGTCACTGAAGTCAGTGTTGTATGTGTAAGGGAAATCAAGGAATAAGTCTGTAACTTAATTACACATTACTCTGACAAACACTAGACTCTTGAAGATACTTGAATTCTGACATTTTTCTGTCCTTCATGAAGTCTTCCTCTACACGGGGAAGCAAGGGTGCCAGGATTATATTAATTTACCAGGAGTATCCAGGCAGTCAAATTCTGTTCATATTATCGTGCAATGACATGGTAACTCTCTGTATCTCTGGTTTCTGAAAGACTTTTGGTATTTTTGAAGTAAGAAAACAATTTGCTTCTCTAAATTATAGTCCTGAATGTTTCTGTGTCCTGAGAGGTCAACAGAAGAAAATTCCATTTGATTTAAGCAGATATTGTAAGAAACATCTTTTTTTATCTAGTTCAAAATAAATACAGTGATTGTTGAATTTTTTCGTATTATCACAGCAAAATAATTACAGAAGTCAATCTCATCCAGTGGCTTTTTACACTAGTCAGAACTACAAAGCTTCAGTGTGTCACAGGCTGGCAAGTGTACTGCTCTTTTCATCAACACAAATAGCTTTTGTTCTTTGTGATAGCTTTTGTTCTTTTTAGAGAGGAACCAGAAGCTTTAAGCGTCATTGTCCACAGAAAATGGCGACAATCAGATGAAATGTTTTAAACACAATGATAGTCTCTCCGCAAAATAGGCTGCTAAACTGGGAAATAGGTCTTCCGGATTTTTTACAAATGCAATTAAAAACTGTAACCATAAAGTCCTTTTGAGGTGGCATCTCTCAAACACTTAGTGCCTTATCATGCAGAGAAGTAGTTACTCTATGCTCCACAAAGTCTTTTTTTGGGACAAGCGTTGGGAAGGGAAGCAAAGAATAGCAGTTTACCCAGCAGCAGGCTTCAAGCCAGAATAGAATAAGTTGTACAAGGAGGTGCCGTTTTTCCTTCTGTTGTTGTCATGCCATTTCCTTCTGTTTTCATGGCTCTGCTTAAAAGAGAAGAAGCTGGTCCCTATGGCTATAATTACTGGCCCACTGCTGAGAGATGATTAGAGGGTAAGTCATGCTGACTCTGTGAATGGACAAGGGGAATGTAGAAAATTGGTAGCTGTGTGCACTGGCCTCACCACATCAGTTTATATTTCCTCACCTTTCCTTCAGTCTTCGGTTGTTTTTTAAGCATGTGTGGCCTCAGAATAGGAAACGACAGGAAAAAGTGTAAAAATAAACGGGTAGATAGACGATGGGATATTGCCTCAAACAGTCTTGCTTAATCTTTATTTTTATGCAGACCCCTCAGAGAATACTTGTTAATCAGAGTTTTAATTTTTAAAAATGACATGCTTTATGTCAACACCATTAGGATAAACAGCATGGAATATGCCTTTCTCTCTTTTGTAATTGAACCATTTCTAGTTTCTCAGAGCATTCATAAAATGCTGTATGCTTTATTTGGTTCTCACTAGAATGTAGTCTATCTTTCAAAGAGTGGTAATGTGGTTATTTTTCACACATCATTTTGATTTTATGCAATGCAGCTCAAAACATAACAGAACAAACTGATCAATACAATTATCTTGTCAATGTGTTAAATAAAAGCAAGATCTCTTGTTAGTGCAGCTGACAGATAAAAATAATTTCACTACTGGGTGTATCCGTAGTCTGTATACTCAAAATCTTAGAGAAGGCAGAAGGTTATTAAAAAGGGAGAACAGAAACTAAGTTTGGTGACTTCCCAAAGTCAAGTCAATGACAGAATTGAAGGTGAGAATGGTGGCGAGTTTAGTTAAATCCAGCTGGCAGCTAGGCGTGAGTGGTGTCCCCCTGGGGTCGGCACTGGGGCCTGTCCTCTTCAGTATCTTCACTGATGACCTGGATGAGGGCATTGAGTGCACCTTCAGTAAATTTGCAGATTACACCAATTTGGGAGGAAGTGTAGACCTGCTTGGGTGTAGGAAGGCCCTACAGAGGGGTCTGGAAAGGCTGGATCGCTGGGCTGAGGCCAATGGAATGAAGTTCCACAAGACCAGGTGCTGCATCCTGCACTTCGGCTACAGCAACCCTAGGCAACACTACAGGATTGGGGCAGAATGGCTGGAAGACTGTGTAGATGAAACGGACCTAGTGGTATTTAGATATTGTACTTAGGGACATGGTTTAGTGAGAATATGGGTGATACGTGGATGGTTGGACTGGATGATCTTAGAGGTCTTTTCCAACCTTGGTGATTCTATGATTCTACTAAGTAGGGAATAATCTTTTTAAGGAGAGAAGTTTTGTTTAAACTCCTATTGTGCTTTTTATGACAGAAGTCACTGTCTGAGTACTGCATATAATTGAAAAAATTTCCTCACTGCATAACTTGTAAAACTGTCTTTTTGGGATTCTGAAATATACATTGCCTGTGCCAGGCAGCTACTGACTGGAACTGTACAGTCATTTTCCATGCTCTTCTATGGGGATGCAACACTAGGCTGCAGGCATGCATATTTGGGAGCTTGACAAGTGAAACTGTTTAACATTCTTTAACACTTCTGCAGTATCTTTATAGGTGCAAGTAACTGGGTATCTACTTGTAGAGTGAGTCTCTAATCCTTTGCAGTCAGTAGTTACCTGATGAATGGGAAAAGAGTCTGAAGTGTGTCTATTCAACACACTGTGTTGAATCTTACAGTGTGGCTATTCAACATACTGTAAAGTGCACACTGTTGATTAAGGGTAGGATTTGTTTTTTAAAATACAGATGTGTCAGGGCTTTTCAGAAACACTAGACTGCTGAGACATTTTCTCAGGACTTGCAGTTCTGACCAAAGGCAATCTATGCCTTTCTGGAGTAGTAGGCTAAGACCGGGGTGACATCCAAGGACATCTGCAACCAGATACCTATGAAAGGGGAACTGAACTAAGCTCTAGAATGCCATCAACTATACCAAAGATTAGAATACCTAGATCATACACAGCTGAACAATGAAGACATTCCCAGTCTTCCCCTCTAAAACCACCTCTTTGTGTCCTACCTACTTCAAAGTTACTTTTGCCTCTCATCATTCCTCTATGACCACCCATCCTTTAACTGCTGATCCTACACTCTGTTACATACCAAAAACTATGGATGATGCTATCCAGAATAGGCAACTATATACCACAGTTTAGAATTTTGAGTAGAGCAGCCTTGCAGAGTATTTTCCATCCTCTTGAACATGAGGGACAAAGTTTTAATGAAAACTGCTGGATACACCTAGAAACAGCTCCTCTTTGCACTAGCATGAACTTGAATACAACTAGGAATTATTTGCAGTCTTCTCTTATAAAGGGTTTTTTTCCTAAGATCCTAAAACTGTTTACATTTTTTCACCCAAGTTAATGCTTTAGAATAAACAAACAGTATTTGAAACAGGAAAAATGAAGTGATTCAAAGCAGAAAAATGGCTGCTGACATTAAATAGCATGAAGGAAAGTGAAACGACGTAGTACAGTGTGCGCTTCTTCAAGATGCAAACAGCTGTGCCATTCTTTGCACACAGGAGTCCAAGCGAAGAGGTACCATAACTACTGAGCTGATAATAATTTCTACCTGCTACTGCTGTTTCTCTTGTTTTTCCTAATTTTTCCCCATCTCCTCCATTCTCTGGAAGAACTATTATGCTCCTTTGGAAGCTGCTGTAATTCTCTCACTGCTTCTGACTCTCTTCTAGCACTGATGTGCTTACAAAGTTTCTGTGGTGGATTATCCTTTTCTGCACCTTCTGCTGTCTGAAATTTATTTAGACGTCATCGTGACTCATCAAAATATGATGCTCAGCCACATTCCAAATGCTTTCATAGCCCTAGTTTCTAGTACTTATATTATAAACTCTCTTTTTGCCTCTTGAATAATAAACATGATGTCCACAAGGTTTTCATTCTTTCTTTTTTTACAGGAATCTGCCCAATTTAAATTAAATAGTCTGTAACTTTGTTACTATTGTCTCCTTTAAAAAAAATAATACAGGAAATGGATATAGAGTCACAAGAAGAAAGTCTACATACGAAAACTATTTTTCATTAATGCTTGAAATTTATTTTTACTTACTAAAGATCTAGCACCAACAAAGAGAAAGTGAACTCTGGATTTTCTTAATTTCTTCCCAGATGCTAAATTTGATAAAGGAAATGCATCAACTTTAGTCCAGATGTAGCATTCCTTATAGGAAAAAGTTAAAAGTGAGAAGCTCTAGTTAGACCACATCAGGATCGGGCACTTTTCCACCACCACCTGTTTTCTACAGATTTTTTTAAATGCAAAATTGGTATTTCAAGTCCTTACAACCACTGGGTGCCACCTAGTCTGAGTCTGTGATGCAAAAATATTCACTTATGCAAACACAAGCACTCAGCAATGCCGTAAGTCTGTGATTTCAGCAAAACAACAAAACAAAGCTTCCAGCAACTTATGAGAAAATGCTCTCCAGACCAACCAGCTAAGATACTTAATCCCTTTGTGTATTACAAGTGCCTCAAAAGTGTATTTCTTCAAGTTTATCTTCCTCTTAGAATTCTTAGTGTATTATACTCAAAGACACTACACAAATGCAATGCAATGTTCCCTGCTCTAATGAAATCCTGGAAAAGTGGTGTTGCCCTGAATGTCTCTATACCATGCCTATCAAATGAGAGCTATGGAAGTAAACCATTTAAATTTCCTATTATTGGGGCAAATTTTGTACAAAAAACAAACAACAAAAACAACAAAAAAACCAACTAAACAATCAATAAACCAATTTTTTAAAAAAGGTATAAAAATATATTAAATCATCTTTATAATTCCCCATCAATTCCCCTCCTTCTTTCTCTCATCCTTGCTGGATACTCCTTTTACCCAAATAAATATTGAAGAGTTAGAGATTTGTGGTGACAGACTAAATATTGAGGTGGAACTTGTTTACATTATATTTCATTCTGCAAAAACAAGGTGGTTTTAAGTATCTCAAAAATATCCATAAATTTGATTTCAATTTTCTGAGTACATTTAACTGAATAATAAAGGGGAAAAAGGGCTAAACTGATTGAAGAAGAGACTAAGCCCTCTAACATTTCCAGCAGTTTCTTGCTGGTGATTTATCTGGCAAGTTCTATTTAAACTATTTAAATTCTGATCTAGAATACTGTATGCAGTTGAAGGTACACAAAGGCTGTATCCTTCAATGCAGTGGAAGTGTTCTGCAATGTTCCAGTGTTCTGCAATGTATCTAATCCCTGCCTACAGCAACTCTGGTTAGCTCCTGGGACCACAGGATCTCCTGCATGTTACAAAATGGCCAGAATAGCTCATCTCAGGGTTCCAGTGTCCTTAACATAGATTTTAGATCCTGTAACATGGCTCCTGGGACATCGGATGTCCTCAGACAAATTCCTGTGAGGTTTTTCCATACTCTGCACCCAAGTAGTGGGGTGTGGTTTTTCTATATTCCTTTCAACAGAAGTTTTAGAATTTGCAACATCTACTTGATTAAATAGTAAAATCAGGGCGCTAAATTTTAGGGGAGCTAAATTCCAGCTCTTCAGGGAGTTATCTGACAAAACACCCTGGAAAACTGTTCTCATGGGCAAGGGCGCAGAGCAGAGCAGGTAGTTCTTTAAGGATGCTTTCCTCAGAGTGCAAAAGCTCTCCATCCCAAAGTGTAGCAAGTCAGGAAACAAGGCAAGAGGCTGGTGTGGCTGAACTGGGACCTGCTGGTCCAACTGAAGTGCAAGAAGAAAATGCACAGGCAGTGGACGTGGACAGTTACCATGGGAAGAGTACAAGGAAGCTGCTAGGCTGCACAGGGAGGAGGTCAGGAAAGCCAAGGCCCAATTTGAACTAAACCTGGCAAGAGGTGCCAAAAGAACAAGAAGGGCTTCTACAGATACTTCAACCAGAAAAGGAAAGTCCAGGAGGGTGTACCCCACCTAGTGAGTGACACAGGCAGGTTGGTAACAACAGACAAGGAGAAGGCTGAGGTACTCAAGAACTTTTTTGACTAAGTCTTCTCTGATAACAGCTCATCACACAGCCCTCAAATGTTTGGTTTGGTAGGATGGGATTGGGGAGGAAACGTCCCTTCCACTGTAAGCGAAGATCAAGTTTGTGACTGCTTGAGGAGCCTGAACATCCACAAGTCTATGGGTCCCGATGAGATACATCCCAGAGTCCTATGGGAATTAGCTGATGCAGTCGCCAAGCCCTCTCAGTGATATTTGAAAAGTCATGGCAATGAAGTCAAGTCCCTTGTGAAAAAAGGCAACACCACACCCATTTTTAAGAACGGTAGAAAGGATGACCCCAGGAACTACCGACATGCCAGTCTCACCTCTGTGCTGGGAAAGATGATGGAGCAGATCCTCCTGGAAGCTATGCTAAGGCACATGGGAGGCAGGAAAGTGATATAGGAGAACCAGCATGGCTTCACCAAGGGCAAATCCTGCTTGACCAACCTCGTGGCCTTTTATGATGGTGTAACTGTGTCAGTGGACAAGGGAAGAACACCTGATTTCATCTGTCTGGACTTCAGTGAGGCCTTTGAGACAGTATCCCACAACATCGTTCTCTCCGATTTAGGAAGATATGGATTTGATGGGTTGACAATTTGAGGGATGAGAAACTGGTTATGAGATCGTATCCAGAGAGTGGTGGTCAATAGCTCAATGTACAGATGGAGATTGGTGACTAGTGGTGTCCCTCGGGGATCTGTACTGGAACAAATACTCTAATATTTTCATCAATGACATTGACAATGGGATCAAGTGCACCCTCAGTAAGTTTGCTGATGACAACAAGCTGTGGCATGTGGTCAACACACCAGAGGGACAGGATGCCGTCCAAAGGGACCTAGACAGGCTTGAGCAGTGGGCCCAGGTGAACCTCATGAGATTCAACAAAGCCAAGTGCAAGGTCTTGCACCTGGGTTGAGACATCACCCACTACCAATACAAGCTGGGGGATGAAAGCACTGAACACAGCCCTGCTGAAAAAGACCTGGGGGTACTGGTGGATGGGAAGCTATACATGACCCAGCAATGTGCCCTTGCAGCCCAGAAAGCCAACCATATCCTGGGCTGCATCAAAAGAAGTGTGACCAGCAGGTCGAGGGAGGTGATCCTGCCCCTTTACTCTGTGCTGGTGAGGCCTCACCTGGAGTACTCCGTCCAGATGTGGAGTACTCAATACAGGAGAGATATGGACCTGTTGAAGCGTGTCCAGAGGAGGGCCACAAAAATGGTCCAAGAGGTGGAATTATTAAGTCAGAATTACAGGAAAGTCTAAAACCTTCATTATGGTAAACTTTTTCCAGTGTTCTTACTACTAGAAAACTATGTGAGGAAGAGTTGTGTTGTACTGTTACCCTAGACAGTACATATTCTCTGAATATTTAGCACAAGTGAGATTTTGATCACTGGTGATGTTGTACAACAATACCTATCCATTCATACATGACGCAAAGATGATGTGATGACTTTGAAAATTCCCTTCTGTTTTTAAAAGAAACAGTTCCATCTGGCAGCATACATGATATGAGGATCTGGAGAGAGATTTCTTGCAAAACATAACATTGAAGAGAAGCACTCATTATTTAAAACTCTGATATGAACTCCAAAAAGGCTCATTTTAAATAAATGAGATTTAGTTAGATTATCCTAGATTTAACAAGAGAAATGCATATGTGGTCAGCCAGGGCATATCTTTCAATTAAAATCTGTCATGAGAACTTCTCTGAACATAAGTTATTGTTTCAACCATCTAAAGATATATTGCCAAATATCCATTGTTGCTAAAATGCCAATGACATTTCTGCCAAATGTGAGAAAGGGATAGGAACAGGGTCTTTTGACTATAGTAATTACTGTTCCCTAAAATGTCTGTAAATTTACCAAAATTAATACTTTATTACTAACTGGAAGGTGATGAAACTCTCAGATCTTAAATTCAAAGGGGATTTATAGCTATCCAGTACTCATAAGCTTGTGTAATCTGCTCTGATTGAGAGAGAAAACACTCCATTAAATCAGAAATGCTTTTAAAATGATCAGAATAGCTTGCTTCATGTTTAGCTGTAATTTGCTTGATCTTAATTTCCTCTCTCTCCAAGCAATAATTAACTACTGCTTGTGCTAAGGGGAAAAAAAATAACATTATAATTATAGGGAATAATCAGATTTTAGAAAACACTTAGTTGTGTAAAGCTTGTTCAATTTGATGATTTAAATATGTAAATAATCTTACAATTCTCACCGCATGCCAACATCCAGAAATAATAAAATTTTCCCTACTAGAAAACTCTACTAATCCCATGCTTCTCTGCTTCTGGTCCATGAGCGGTTAGTAAGAAATAAGAGTATATATTCTCACATACTCAAGTTACTGAACAGTAAAATTGTGTAGAGATGAATAAAATTCCTACATAAGCATTCAGGCATGGAACGATTTTTTTCAGTGGTAGATAAGATTGTGGTGTTGTGCAGTCCCTGATAGCTTTTTTTCAAAGGAGTCAGATAATCCTCACATAATATAGGTAATCAAGACTCTCTGATGGCTTTAAGGTTCACTGAATTTTTCTTAATTACTAACTATGACTGTTAAAATAGGAACTTGAATATGTAGTAGAAAAGCCACTATTGTATTTTTAGTTCTCCTTTTAAACTTGCATTAAACATATTAATTGCAGGTTAAAGTTGAGCATTTCATAATTATTTTCTCATTTCTTTGTTTTAATAGTGATAGCATTGAGTATCATATGCAAATTAAATCAATATCCATGAAGTGCTATTAATCTCATCTCCTAAGAGCTAATGACCCAAACAGTAAACAGGAATTATTAAAAGAATATTTATAGTTTCTGTTTTATCTCTAGGAGACGGGAAGCACAGAAAGCAAACTGGTTTTCTGCAGTCATGCAGAAATTTTATGTCAAAATAGAGTTTAATATATCAGAATCAGATGCTGTTATCTTGAATGGAAGAGTACCCTTTTACCTAGCATGATTTTGTAGGAACATGAGAATAATTTGATTACCCTTGTTTCCAAATCCAGTTTCTCACTGACATGAGTAGTCAGCTATTTCTGTTTCTCCCCTCCACCACTTCTCTAGATAAGTTCCTCCAGAATCTCATTGCTTTGAGTGTAGACCTATATTTCCAGCCTACGTATATCTATTGCAAACTTACTTTGTTTTTTTTTCTTAGTGACATAATTGGCCACCATTTTAGCTAGTTTTCCATTTACGATCCTTACTCTTCCTTTGCTAATCCTTCAGTAAGTAGGAAAAATAGCGCACCCTAAGCTTTTGTTTACTAGGATTTTTCACTGAACCTGACCAGGAGCCCATTTCACACGTAGGAGCTGGCAACCCGCATTGCAGCTCACCCAAGCAAGGCCTACTCCTGTTTTCTTGTAAGGAAGTTATACAATCTCTCGACTCCCCTGCTCTTTGTTCTTCAACAAAGAAGTCTAACACTTCTCTGGGAACTTTCTTTCAGCTCCAACCTCCATGTAGAGGTTAGGAAGGCCTGTCCCAAGCTGGGAACAAGTTTCTAATACTTCAAAAGTCTGTAAGAAACTATAGATAGTAGAGTACAATTTCCTGTTCCAGTTGCAGTAGATGTCTTATGTGAAGCTTAATTCTCCTGGATCCAAACTCAGAAGAATATACATATTCTGCTTTTAGATAAAGGCTAGCTAGCCAGACTGCAAAATAAAATAAAATAAAATAAAAATAAAATCTATACTTTTAATGAAATGTTCAGAATAGCAATAAGGACAAGTGCCAGATTTCAAGCTTGCAGTGAGACTTTTACACCTTTAAATATTTTGAATTCCAGAGGAAGCATTAATTTAGTCTGAAATGAATTTTCTTTGTAAGGACAGTACCTCTTGTTCTCTACTACCTGCTGTTTCATTGTATGTCCACTGGAAAGCTTTCAGCATTCATTTTCATTTCAGTGCATGGGTGTCATTTTTGGTTAAGTATGAAACAGCCCATTACAAGTTTTTGTGAAATGGTAAGTTAACTGACCAACTGGCTTTCATATCTTTGCATAAAATGTAATTAGCACTAGAGAAACCAGTACTCTATTCCAATACATTTTTGAGGTTTGACACTTACTTACTTTTCAAAACCCATCAGTACTGAGTGAGTCCTTCCCATATTGAAAAGAAGTTATTTTTCACCTGTTTCCAGTAATTCTATCAGGCAGAGAAAAAGAAAATGTAAACACAGCAAAATAAAGATGAATTACCAAGCAGATGCTATGTGGGAAGAATGTAAAGTGGTTGGGGCTTTGCCCAATGCTGGCCTTGCAGCTGCTGTCCAGCTTACAGGATTGCAGCTGCAACTGTAATGCCCTCTGCAGCGGACTCTGATAACTCATTTATTCAGTCTCTCTGGACTTATTAATCTTACATTTTGCCTGGAACCAGTAGCTCATCTTTGCCAAGAGGGCCTCTAGTCTCCTGGGAGATGGGATCTTGGGTCCAAATTTGGCTTAGGACAAAACTCTGCTCCGGTCTCCTTTCCTTGACAAGCACTGTGTCTGTTTCTATGCTTATATAAAAGGTTAGCATGATCTTGCTCACCAGAAGTGTTTTCAGCAAACAAGAGTAAGCCAAAAGAATAATGTCAGTGTTTAAATTTTGTTGAAGAGAGTTAGGAAGGAGGAGATTAGGCACTGAAGCTTGCAGTCACATAGACACTCCACTTAGTAAGATCAGGATGGCTCTGGGAAATCGGGCAGAAATTGTGTTCCTCACAATTTCAGGATCAGCTAGCTTCTTCTCTGATCAGTTTTATCGCTGAAGCTATGTATCTTGATCCTAGATGACAGATGATTCAAATGCTCTTTATAGATATTTTCCATGCTTGGGAATGTCAGTCTGTCTGACAGGAGAGTAAAGGCTTGATTTATCTCGTCATAAAGAAGATGTCAAAAATACGTCAGATGAATCACTCTAAAAATGTTCGTTTGTAGATGACAGCCTCAGATGTAGCTCTCTTCAATATAAATGTAAACACCGAGAACTAGATGCAGTGAAATTCACCTTCACGGGCTGAAATCTCTTTTCCATCCACTAGATCAAAGTTGTGGATATTAATGATTTTTTTTTTTTAAGTTAGCCAAAGCCAAAACGTATTGCTCCAGTAAAATGAGGTGAACTACTGGGGAAAAGTATGAAATTATTTGTCTGATTTTATTCTTTGCACTCAAATTACAGCTAATAGCAAGGAGCAGATGTGTAGGACTCCAGGATACGATTGCAGCATTCTGAATGTAGCATACTCAGCAATTCCTCTAAAGCCACCTGTGATTTGGGATGCGATTACAGAGAGGAAAAGTTACGAAACTGTAATAATATGGATTTGTTTAAAGGTACATTCTGTTATTTGCAGCCTTAATATCCTTCTCTGAAATATTACACCGCTTTATTTTGTCCAGGGAAGTCTCAAAACTCAACATGTTTTTCAGTCATTTCAAATACACGGGTAATTCTTGCAACAGAAAATGAGTATTCTCCAAATGTACCGATCAGAGTTTTAATGTTTAAGGGTTTGAGATCTACATCATTCATCTCTTTTCTTTCTACCTTTTTTTTTTTATTGTAATCATTTCATAGAGAAATAATGCTGTATAGTTCTTCCCCCACATAATTTATGTTTAACGATATCTTTTTGGTGATCTGCTGTTAATTGATGCAGCACTGAAAAGTTTCGATTCACCAGATCTTTGCTTGGATCACAACTGAAAATGAATGTGGTCACTTCCTCCTGGGCTGTTCACGTCTCAATAAATACCCACCTGAACATGATTGGCAGTTTGAGGTTATGAGAAAGCTGATGTCTGCCAAGTTGGTACAGGCCAAAGCACAGGCAGAGCCGTGTGAAGTTTTTCCATGGTGTCAAGTTGCATTTTTCTGGTTTTGAGCCAGTGCAAATAACTGTCCATTCTTTCAGAAACACTAGATTCATGCACAGATTCTCAAATGCTATTTGTTTATTTCACAGGAATAATGGCTTAAACAGAGTTTTCTTGATTTCATCCCAGTTGGCTCAGAGTAGTTAATACTTCCATTTTTAAGCTCTTCCTCATTCATGAATTTCAATATCTTATTGTGACTTTTGTTAATTTGAGCTTCAATTTCAGTCCCCTAGGATTCCTGCGTTACAGGTGAACAACGTGTATAATACTGATGCAAGATAGTGGGAAGAAAACCCCATCCATGGTTTCTTTTATTCTCAGTCTTACTTGCACAGATCCCTGCAAAGCCATATATGCATGCATTTTCCTTCTTAAGCTCATTTTCCATCCTGACATGATTATTCTCTCAAGACAATCTCTAGAAGGTTCTTCAATTTAGTTCAATGCTATTAATTATAAATGCTACTCAGTTATACTAAAATAGCTTGGTCATTCTTTGAAACTGAGTTTCATAAATTTGGTCCTAATATATAATTTGTACTGATAGTGTTAAAATATTATTTAGATTTATTCCATTGTACATTTCACAATGAACATTCTTATTTATTCAGCTTTAAAGCTAAACAGAATTATCATCATCATCATCATCATCATCATCATCATCATCATCATCATCATCATCATCATCATTATTATACAAGAGCAAGAGTAGAGTCTTGCACCTGGGCAAGAATAACTGCATGCATAAGTACAGGATAGGGGATGACCAGCTGGAGATGAGATCTGCCGAGAAGGACCAAGGGGCCCTGGTGGACAACAGGTTGGCCATGAGCCAGCAGTGTGCCCTTGTGACCAAGAAGGCCAAAGGTATCCAGGAACGTGGCCAGCAGGTTGAGGGAGGTGATCCTCTACTGTGCCCTGATGTGGTCACATTTAGAATACTGTGTCTAGTTCCGGTCTCCCAGATTCAAAAAAGACAGGGATCTCCTGGAAGGAGTCCAGCAGAGGGCCACAAAGATGATAAAGGGCCTGGAGCAGCTCTCTTATAAGGAAAGACTGAGAGACCTGGATCTGTTCAGCCTGGGGAAAAGAAGACTGAGGGGGGATCTTATTAATGTTTATTAATGTCTAAAGGGAAGTGGGAGGCAAATGGATGAAGCCAGGCTATTCTCGGTGGTGTGTAGCGATAGGACAAGGAGTAATGGCCTAAAACTTGAACTTAGGAAGTTCCGTACTAACATGTGTAAGAACTTCTTTACAGTAAGGGTGACAGAGCACTGGAACAGGCTGCCCATAGAGGTTGTGGAGTCTCCTTCTCTGGAGATATTCAAGACCTGGCTGGACGCCTGCCTGTGCAACCTGTTGTAGGGTGCCTGCTTTAGTAGAGGGGTTAGACTCAATGATCTCTCAATCTGGAGGCTGAGGACCCCACCATACTACTTCAATTTATTTTCCCCAAACAAATTTGATTAAAAAGCAGGCAATTCCATGAAGAGCAGAAATAATGAGACCTGTTGCAAACCTGTTGATTTCTCCTTTTATCTCACACAATTTGTCAGGATTTGTTTGAAACATGGGTTAGAGAGTCAGCTGAGTCTCTGCTTATTTTGCGAACACTCTTAAAAAAAAGTCTTGTCAGGGAAGATATTGTTTAATGTCTAGTTGTCTAATTAGACACAAACTCCAGTGGAAATATTTCCCATATGTGGTACATTCATAACACTCTTCCTTTTGTACATTCTCTAGAGCTTATGAACACCTCTGATCATGCTACAGCCTTTTTATTAATACAAATATTCATTCATGCAACTCCGTGCTTATTTGCACTGAATAAATTGAGGCCTGACACATTAATAGCTTTTACTACTTCTTAACTTCAGTCACAGGAGGAGCAATTCATGTTCCTAACATCAAGCACCCTGTGATATTTTAGATACATTCAGATGCTTGCCTCAAATGCTCCTCCAGAAGGCCATGGATTTCACGCAGGTCCTGTGCTACATCTACTACTATTGTATGAAGCTTCAGATATCCTGAAGTCATACAACGCTAGATTCCTTTGTTAGGTAGCTGAATTGCTTCCTTTGTGAAAGAGACTTTCTAAGTGAATGTCTACATGTCTCATAAACCTAGGGGAAGTAGGTATCCAGAAGAAGGCTAGGATTCCCAAAGCTAATATATCTATCCTTCCTATCTACTGTTCTACTATGGCAGTGCTTTAACATCAAATTAGCTCCAGCTCTCACTAATCATCTGAAAAATGTAGCCATCTATTTACGTAGATTGTTTCTCTTTTTACCTAAAATTTTGGTGTAAATGAAGAACTTAATCCCTTAAGGTATTAAGATACCTTTAGTATATTGAGACCTTTTTCTCTGTTAAATAACAAACAGATGGACAGGCTTGCACAGATGTAGAAATGCCTACCTACTGACACAACTTAATCATAAAAGCTTAGTTTTCTTAGGGGAGATTACAGCAATAGAAGTTATTTTTAAGCTTAAAAAATATGAAGTATTTTATATACTCCGAACATAAGCTCCGAACACTTTAAAAAAAAAAAAGACTATTAAAGCCCAGAAATATGTCTTATGTGATCAAGACCAGTCTGCTACAGGTAAAAATCATGTCCCTTTATCTTTTCATTTAGGTGAGATTTTTCTGTATTTCAGTATTTCTCTTGCGAGTCTGTTTCTAAACACTCAGTCCCCTCTCAGTCCAAAAGAACTCCTTAGGTATCTGTATCTGTTTCCTCCTTTGCCAACATGGTTCTTTTCTCACTCCAGCACTTACATCACTGATTTATTTGTAAAAAAAAATTCTCACAATGTTCATTTTTAAGTCAAAATATGAGAAGCTCTTTCACTTTCCTATCAAAAGAGTATCATTCCTTGGTTTAATTCAATTCTTCCGCCTTTTACTTGTTTTTACTTAAAATTAGCAGAAGTCTAAATTTAAGTTACTTAATATTGATGTTAGCTGTGTGTTAATTCACAAGGAATAACAAAAAAAAAATCCTTCTAAAATTCTAAAAAAATACTTCTGTATTCCTGCTAATATGAATCTTGGATTTCCTCTAGTATCTCCTCAGCCTTTTCCATGATTATGTGCTATTACTTGTACATACTTGTTTGTGATTGACAAAAATACTGAGAACTTTCTTTATTGTCCAAAAAGTAAGTACTGATAAAATAATATATTCAATAATAAGTGCTGGAACTATTAAGTATTTACTCATGGTCAGTAGATGATAGATACTTAATGGTAGTTTTTGAAAATAGCCTAATTCCACCCTATAGATATTCAGTGATACTCAGTAAGACATTCAAGAGATGATGAAGAAGTCCATCAAAGTCAGAGGAAAAAAAAAACAATGTCCTGGAAGAGTAGAGAAGATTGGAATAGAATTTTCTCTAGAACGTAAGGTTTTTCACACTCAGAAAGAGCTCAGCTTGAAGACAGACCAATCTAACCTAGCCCCGTATGCCTGTGCTAGAAACGAACTTCAGAAAAGAAACTATTAAGAGAAGAAAAAAAATTATCTGACCTCTCGTTTCTTATTTCAAAACCTAGGCTTATTCCTCAAGACTCGTGAACTGTAGTCATGGAGAAGAGTGATTAGTATAAATAGTCACATAATTAAGTGCTTTCTGTTGTTATTTGATTTAAAGTATGCCTTATTTGTTTAAAATATCCATCTTTTTTTTAGGTAACATCTTCCCCACTTTTTCATAATATTGTGACTGTGACAGTATTTTCATCATACTGATAATACACTGAAAGGACAAAAAACAACTAAAAAAGTCTGAGTGCAGAGTGAGTGAACTCTATAAACAGATTCTAACCTGTTTCCTATTATTTGCTAAACATTTCAGAAAGGGTAGCCGTTATTTGCTTTTCTCTTAACGATGTGCTATTATGACAGGAAAAATAAAGATTTAAAAAATACAACATTTGTTCTTCAATTCCAGTAAAATGAAACAACAGTTTTATTTATTTCTGTCACCATCTGAGCCACAACTAGTCTTACATAACTCTGTGGGTTTTTATGATTCCTGTCAAAAACACAAAAAAGTAGGTCGATGCCTAACTAAGTACACTAAAATATATTTGCAGTGAGTCTCACTCAAGACCTGTGTGCACTTCAGCTATGTATAACTCCATGGATGTCAGTGTAATTCCTTTTTACTGGTAATCAAGGACAGTGCCTTTGTTCCCTAACACCTGAGAACCTGCTCAGTGCTTGGACAGGCCTATACCCTACCTAAATAACGGATCGGGTTAGGAAAAACTTGGCAAGTTCCATGGTGCCATGGTGGCCAAGGAAGTTTATCTGAGATCACTTATTACATTTTGACTTAGTATTAACTCCATCAACTCCATACAAGAATTCGTCATTTGTGGATAAATACTGTTGAAGTTGTTCACTTTGAATGTCTTCTGTAACAATAAAGTGCTCATAATTTTTTCCTCTGTAATGCAGCATGGAGGTGAGCCCAGTAAAAGTGAATCAAGCTACTTTAAACACCTCCAGTGTTCCATAAGGTATCACATTAAATTTAAACAAGAAATATTTAATTTCTAGACTACATGGATATCTCAGATCCTTTGCAGTTCTTTTCAAGAGGGCTGCTCTAAAAGTAATGTCTCCTATTTTATGATGTTGGCCCACAATGTCAGAGCAGATGCTGGGGGCATGGCAGTGGAGGTTGAACCTTCCCAGCAACATTCCCTTATGTGTTGTTGCTGTGTGACAGATGGCAGCAGATGGGCAGTCTGACAAAATGGTGTCTGATGTGGACGTGCAAATGAAGAAAAGGTGTGTCACTGAATTACTCCATGCAGTAAAAAATGGCATCCATTAACATTCACTGGCACTTGCTGAACACTGATGGAGACCAGAAAGTGGATGTGAGCACAGTGAGGTGATGGGTGGTGTGTTTCAGCAGTGGTGACAGCAACACCAGGTCACCTCTGCTGGTGCAGACTTTTATGAGCGCAGCATGCAGCCCTTGTTCATCGTGGGTGAAAATGCATAGCTAATGGTGGTGACTCTGTTGAAAAATAGTGTTTTGTAGCTGAGAATCTGCTCTATTCAGTAGTGCTTTTTGTATCTGTTATAGTTTCCATGGAAAAAATAACAAGTATTACATTCTGAGTGACCTATGTAAATATCAAACTTTAACAAAGTTAGTGTAAAAAAGAAGAAAACAATCCTAGGTAACTGATAAATTGGAGGCCAAAGTTTTAGCAAAAGTCATTCAGCATTACCAAGTTGATGCTAATTGTGAGCAAAGACATATCAACAACATGAGAAAAACATTGGCCAATATAGAAGTTTAGAATGCATGGAATATATTAACTGGGCACAGAAAGAAAAAATGTTTTAAAAATTAAAACCACCATTACACATGCATCTGCTGGCCAGCTGTAGCATGTATATCTGGGGAATTGTTCTTGTAGTTTGATCCGCAGGACTACACTAAGATGACAATGCTCATCTGACACGTGACACCAATGGTATGTTATGGGATACCACAACACCGCTGTGGTCAAAGAATAACCTCAGCGTACCATAAAGTGTGTGGAAACAAAACTCACAATGAATTTCTTATCAAGACTACTTTGAGCCAGACACTTAGCAGTATTGCTGCAGCCCAGATTAGAGAAGGGAGCAAAGCTGTTTTCAAGGTAAGAAAATTCAATGATGTATTTCACCCCCTTAATAGGATCTATTGCTTCTTCTCTAATTTAAAATCAGTATTCATTCAGTGTTTATAAGGGTTTCATAAAGTGGAGAGAAATAAACCCCTCCTCAAGCAAAAGGAGTTTGGCAAAATGGCTGAGAGCACACCTATGACATATCTACACAGTGAACTGTTTGATAATGATCCAATTGTAGTGTTACTACCATGCTGTGCATATTGAGGACACTAGAATTCCTTCAGCACTCTCATCAGCAGAGCCTTATGCACCATATAGTGATCCAGATGGCTGAATATCTACTAGTGTAGCCACAGTGGTAACCCCAAGTCCAAATCACACAACAGTGCTAGTGCACTCAGTGCTGAACCAACTGTATGTGTGAGCTGGAGTCTGCCCAGGCATCTTCGCCTCTGTGCACCCTATGCCAGCAATTAAGTACCCCATCAACACTAAATCTGGCTCAGCCCCATTGCAGCAGATTTGTTGCAGTCCTATAATCTCAGTTCAAGCATATGCCCATTTTTGTGCTTGACAGACAGAAACAGAGGATTAGCAGATGCATGTTTTTGTGCAGAATGGTATTGTCAGGAGACTATGCAGCCACTCCCCCCTCCACTGTTCAGTCTGGGACTGCACCAGCTACTGACTGTATCAGCTGTGCTCTTTGTCTCTCAGCATGACTCAGTAAATCAGGCACAGCGCCAGGATGACATGACCATATGGCCTCTGATCAAGGAGCAAGTTCCATTACAACTATACACTACTTTAGCTGAGCAGCACAGACATCCTTTCAATATGCTATCTATCTGCCTCTGCTGCTAGCCAGATGTTGGGCACAAACTGGGATACTTATTCCAGTGTGCTGTTCTGTAGTACATCAGTGTGACTAAAACTAACACTCATACATCCATAGCATAAACAGAAAGCAACTGACCAAAATACTATGTAAGAAGTCCCAGGGAATCTGCATCAGAACTATATTTTACCTTGATTTCGTAATCCAAATTTTTAAAGGCATAAATTTTTGAGTTTCAAAGATCTCTCTTATAAACGGGTATCTATGTAAATTAGTGATGAAATCTAAAGTGTGGGAAATTGAATCCTATAATCAAAAGGATATAAAGTTAAAGAGGTACCCAAGACAACAAAGGAACTGAGTAAACAAAATGTAAATCAGCTTGTATGTACACTTAGGATGGAAGCTTTGAAACTTGTCAGTGTTTTGGAAAGTGCTAATAAAAGAGAAAAGACAGATTCAGAGCTTGTAAAAAAAACACTGAAAAATAGAAGAGAATTTTGAGGTTCCTTGATAGATTGAATCTTTTTCTTAATTAGCCTATGCTGCTGCTGTAAAAATAGAACCAATTAGATAAAATTAAACAAAATCATGAATGAAAGGAAAACAATCTGAGAAAGTAGAAATGAACACTTTGGTTTTTAAAAAACCTTTTTTTCTCTGAGGTTAGATTTTGAAACCATTTTTCTGTCTACTGCTTACTTCAGGTGCACTTAACATCTAGCAGCTGAGTCATTGGAAGTTGGGGAAAAAAAAGGAGGATCTACACAATGTCTGCCTTTACAAACAGGTTGTGTGTAATTTCAGCTGGCTTAGAACTTACAGATAGATACACTATTAAGCAAATATTTTTTTCATTATTCATAGAATCATAGAATCACCATGGTTAAAAAACACCTCCAAGGTCATCTAGTCCAACCATCCACCTACCACCAATATTTCCCCAGGAAACCATGTCCCTTAGTACAATATTTAAACAGTTCTTGAACACCTCCAGGGACGGTGCCTCCAACACCTCACTGGGGAGCCTGTTCCAGTGCCTCACCACTCTTTCAGAGAAGAAATTTTTTCATAGTATCTGACCTGAACCTCCCCTGGAGCAACTTGAAGCCGCTCCCTCTCATCCTACCGCTGTTAGCTGGGAGAAGAGGCCAACCCCCATCCCACCACAATAAGAGCGGTAAGGTCTCCCCTGAACCTCCTCTTCTCCAGACTGAACAATCCCTGTTCCCTCAGCTGCTCCTCATTATTGGTGCATTTGTGGTGGGGGTATTTATTTTTTATTTCAGCATTTGTTTCAGGGTTGATGATCAAAGCCAGGCATGCGTTCAAAGGTGCGGGGCAGAATAAGCTTTCTGGTTTAGAAATATTAGAAGGAGAATATTGTAATATCAGGCTTTATGATGTATGATTTTGTATTTTTCCTAGTGTTAAAAGCTGCAAATATTAGAATCATAGAATCATAGAATTAGCTAGGTTGGAAAAGTCCAACAAGATCATCCAGTCCAACCATCCACCTACCACCAATAACCCCACTAAACCATGTCTCTCATATTATTTAAAGGAGAAAGAAAATTATTATTTCATCATGAAAATGGTAAATGCAAACAGGGAAAACAAACAAAAAAGTAAAACTTGGAATTCTTACATGTGAAATAAAAACAGAAATAATGCTTCTACTTTTATAGTGTAAAAATAAAGGTTTTTAGTTTTTATGGAATCACTGGATGATTAAGGTTGGAGGGGACCTTTGGAGCTCATCAGATCCCACCACTGCTCAATTAGGGACACCTACAACCACATCCCCAGGACAACGTCTAGACAGTTTCTGAAGATCTCTAAGGAAGGAGAATCCACATCTCTCTGGACAACCTCTGCAAAGTAAAGAAATGCTCCCTGATATTCAGAGGAAACCTCCTGTGTTCCATTTGATGTCCATTGTCTCTTGTCCTGGCACTGAGCACCACTGAAAAGAGCCTGGATCCATCTTCTTTGTACCCTCTCTTCAGGTATTTATAGACATTGATTAAGAACCCCCTGAACCTCCTTTCCTCCATGGCTGAACCATCCCAGCTCTCTCAGCCATCTCTCATAGCAGGGGTGCTCCAGTCCTTTAATTGCTTTAGTGTCCCTACACTGGACTTTCTCCATTATGTCCATGTCTTTCTTGTGCTGAGAGACCCAGAACTGAGCTCAGTACTCCAGTTGCTGACGCACCAGCATTGAGCAGAGGGGAAGGATCACCTCCCTTGATCTGCTGGCAATGCTTTGCCTAATGCAGTCTTCTTTGTGGCAACAGCACATTGCTGGTTCATATTCAACATACTGTAGGCCTGGACTGCAAGGTCCTTTTTTGCCAAGCTGCTTTCTAGCTGAGAGGACTCCAGTAGGTACTGGTGCAACAAATCTTAAACAGCATAATAAATGTTGTATAGTTTGAGGGTCAAAAATACGTGAAAGAAACACAGTGCTAGAATAGTCATGTATCTAATCTTTGGTATGGAATACTGGTCAAGTGAAACTGAAATTACAGGGTGGTATATAAACTGAATTATTCAGTAACACTCATTTCTTCATTATTCATAACTCTCATTTCTTCTGCCAGGCCTTTCAGTTTCTCTCTCTGATATGTTTCTCTATCTGATATGATTCTGTCTCTGATATGACTCCCTGAAATTTCCCTATTGGTTTTGCTTATTTTGCTTAACTGTGTTGTTGCTCTTCTTAGGGCCATCTGAACTCATTAAATACTGTTTTCTGTCTCATAAATCACTTCCAAGAAGAGGGTGGACTGTCTCTGATCTGGTTATTTTTGGCAGTCTTTCAGAAAGCATTCATCTATCCTTACTTTCAGAAATAGCATCACTGTGTTCAGCTACCTAAATCTTCTCTTCTATCCCCCCAAAGAAAACAAACATTGACAAGAATAAGAAACAAGGGATGAATTCCATTCAAAATTAAAATTGAATTCAAGTAGGAAATACCAGTATATTTTTTGAAAAGGAATATTTGTTTCTAGCTGCTTGTTGCTTGCTTAACATGCTAGCTAGGTGCCTATGAAAAGAAAGAGTTTGATCTTTACTCACATAATTTAGCTGATACTCATCTAAGATAGTAATTCTAGGTGCCTTGCAGATTGTTATATAGACCCTATGCTCGCCTTTGTGATAGTCTTGATTCAATACACATTTTTAGCTTAAGGAAGATAGGAAATCATAGCTTACTTGACCTGAGCAGGATAACAGCTGCTATAAAGGGTAAAGATTGCTTGGCATAGAACATAACCAGACGTAATTATGAAATTTGATCCAGAAAATGCTCTGGGGTAATATGTGTTTGCCAAAATTTTAACAAAGGTAAGACAATACAAAGAGCAGTGTGAAATGCCGGAGTGTTTATATGAGCATGAGTTTGTCTAGACACTTTAAAGCAATGGTAAAATCACCTCTAATTATATCACAGTAAAACTAGGATAGGTGAGGTGGAAAGGGGGAGAGCATTGTGGTAAAACAGAGGTTAGGCTTAGAGAGACTGAAATGCTGGGATGTTCCTGTGTCTCAGCAAAAAGCCAAGAGTCAATCTATTCAGCTGTTACTAAAAAAGAACTACTTGTGGGCTCAGATGAAATTGCTAGCTGCTTTTCTCTTGCAGTAAAACAGTTCCACTGATGATTCCCAGGTTACTGGAGAGTCATCATGACCAGATGTCTTTTAAAGCAGGTGTGACAATGTGTGCTGTAACTTGTGGTAATAAGGTCAGACAAGATCACAGACAAGTCTACTGTCTGTCTCCACCAGTCTATAGGCTTGTGATGCCCCAGGGATTGCAAACAAACCCTACTAGTGTAAACAGAGAAGCCAAAATATTAAAAAATAATTAAGAAAGAAATATTTTTTCTACCATAGGTTTTGCTTTTATTTCAAGAAGCAGTATAAGCTATACTGGCAAAAGGACACTTTGCTGGTACACTCCTAGGCCTTCTAAAATGGCTCCATCACTCAGCAAACAGACTGATGTGAGCCAGTAAATCTTCTAAGTCTAGACCAGTACTTAGCATTACATTACTAATCTAACTTTGGGAGATTCTATGTGTTCATATTAAAACTCTAATTGATTGTGACTAATAATTATAATGTATCCAGCCAATGTGAAAACTATATTATTGTTTTTCATTCTGTTATCATCTCATTACAGTGAGGAAAAATGTCTGTGATACATCTTCTTTGCAAAAGCTACCTGTAAATTAGTTCTGAAAAAAAATGAGCTGGAGGATGAAGGCTATTGGAGTCTCCCCAAGTAAAAAAAAACAGAATCTGGTCAGCATTTCTTGGCCTGTCATTCAAGTAAAACATGACAGGTATGATGATATACGCTGATGAGATACGCTGATTAAACACGTGCAAAAAGTGAATGGCAAGATAAATAGAAAGCAGATTAAAAAGTCAGTTGTTTCATCATACATCTCTATTGAGCAGGGATTTCTACCAGCAGTTGAGAGTTTTGCCCTTCAAGAATGTTTAGCCTTCTTGAGTGAAAATTTTTCCATGGCGTTGGAGCTTTACAGGTTTACAATTACTGTGCTCCTCCAGATGTGACCTTCCCTTCTCCACGCCCAACACAGGCAGCTGGTGAAAAGACTGGATCACTCTTCTCTATTATAAATCCCACATAAAGAGTCTAGGGAAAAGAAAAATTCCATGTTTCTTTTCATTGAGCTTCCTACAAATACTTTTTTTTTTTCTTCTAGAATGACAGGGAATAAAGGAGGGAGCAAAAAAAAAACAAACAAAAAAAAAAACCAAACCAACACTAAAACTAAACAGCTCAACATTAAACGAAGGATAAAGAGAATGAAGAATCTTAGCTTTTTCCCAAATGATTTAAAAGATCCATTTTCTCTGAAAAAGCAAAAGAATCAAGAGAACATTTCCTAAAAAAACGTATTTTCTTAACAAAGTTCAACAACTTAAAAGTCTTATTAACAGTCTTACAGGCTTTCAGGATAAAGGGAGCAACAAACATACACTATGGAAAGGTCCTGCACCAGTAGAAAATAGGTACAAACTGAAAACAGGAAAACTGTATTAAATGAAATATAGTACTAAGAAAAGAAATTGGAACAAGTGTTCAATAAAAATTTACAGAATTATTTAGGAAAGGATTTTTAGGGAAAGTAACTAATTCTGACACGTTGGTTAAAGGACAATTGTAAAAGAGATTAGAAAAAATATCTGTTCATATTTTTCTTAAAATATCTTATTGTATTTAACATAAAAAATTGTTGAATGCCTCTGTCAAATTTTAATATATATACTCTTACACTGAAATAGCTCAGAATTATAGAATTGTGGAATTATAGAATGGTTTGCTTTGAAAGGGACCTTAAAGACAGTTTAGTTCCATCTCCCTGCCATGGGCAGGGTTGCAACCTGCTACATCAGGTTCCCCAGGGCCCCATCCAACCTGGCCTTGAACACCTCCAGGAATTAAGGTACCTAATTAAGGTATCTACAGATTCTCTGGGCAACTCTTTTCAGCTCTCCACCACCCTCAAAGTAAAGAATGTCTTCTAAATATCTAACCTAATGCTACTCTTCTTTTACCATAACTCCTTTTCTTGTCACTGCACTCCCTGATAAGAGTCCCTTCCTATATTTTCTGTAGTCCTCCTTTAACTACTGAGTCATCCATCCATCAAATTAATGTGTCTCCAGATTAGAGACAATGATTTAATGTGGGACACTGTCAAATGCTTTGCACAAGTCCAGGTAGATGACATTAGTTCCTCTTTCCTTATTCACCAGCACTATAATCCTATCATGAAAGATCACCAAATTTGTCAGATACTATCTGGCTTCAGTCAAGCCATGCTTGTTGTCACCAATTCACTTTCCATGTACCTAAGCATAGTTTTCAGGAGGATCTTGCCAGGCACAGACGTGAAGCTGGCTGGCCTGTAGTTCTCTGAGTCTTCCTTCTTCCCCTTTTTAAATATGGGAGTTATGTTTCTCCTTTTCCAATGACTGGGAACTTCACTAAACTGCCATGACTTTTCTGGTACAGTGGATAGTGGCATAGACACTTGATTTGCAAGTTCCCTCTGAACCCTTGAATGCATCTCATGAGGTCAATCAATTCTTTCTGGGTTATGAAGCCTAATATGGCAAAAATCTTGCACATTTTCTAAATTCAAGACTGCAGAGCTGATAAATGTAAGGTGTCATGCATGTACAATAGCAATATATTAGAAAAGCCAAATTTACCCTATTTGATTATGATTACCGGTGCAATTTTAGATGTTAAAAACAGACAAAGAAGAATTTGAGAGACCACTTAAACAGGAAGGCCTAAGGGCACAGGAGCAGGCTGTCCCCCTGAGCCACAAGATGAGCTGGCGGGGAAGAAGACCAGCGTGGATGAACAGGGAGCTTTTCCTGAGGCTCCAAGAGAGAAAGAAAATCTACCTCCTGTGGAAGAAGGGACAGGCTACTCAGAGAGAGTACAAAGAAGTTTTTAGGATGCGCAGGGAGAAAATTAGAAAGGCAAAAGCCCAGCCTGAGCTCAACTTGGCCACTGGGGGGAAAGGGAACAAGAAACTCTTTTACAAATATATTAACAGTAAGAGGAGGACCAAGGAGAATCTCCATTATTTACTAGGTGTGGCTGGGAATGCAACCACTGAGGACAGTGAAAAGGCTGAGGTTCTCAATACCTTCTTTATGTCTATTTTTAAAAGTCAGACCAGTTATTCTCAGAGTACTCTACTCTCTGACCTGGAAGTCTTGGATGGGGAGCAGAATAAACCCCCTATGATTCAGGAGGAAACAGTCAGAGACCTACTACTCCACCTGGACTGCCACAAGTGCATGGGGTTGGATGAGATCCATCGGAGAGTGCTGAGGTGATAGACAAGCTGCTTTCCGTCATCTATCAGCATTCCTGGTCAACTGGAGAGGTCCCAGAAGACTGGAGACTTGCCAGTGTGACTCCCATCTACAAGAAGGGTTGTAAGGAGGATCCAAAGAACTACAGGCCTGTCGGCCTGACCTTGGTGCCAGGGAAAGTTATGGAGCAGATTGTCTTGAGGGAGATGACACGGCATGTGCGGGACAACCGGGGGATCAGGCCTAGCCAGCATGGGTTTGTGAAGGGCGGGTCCTGCTTGACCAACCTGATCTCCTTCTATGATGTAGTGACCCATCTGGTGGATGAGGGAAAGGCTGTTGTTGTGGTCTACCTTGACTTCAGCAAAGCCTTCGACACTGTCTCCCACAGTATTCTCCTGGAGAAGCTGGCATCCCATGTCTTAGACAGGTACGCTCTTTGCTGGGTAAAGAGCCGGCTGGAGGGCCAGGCTGTGGAAGACAAGAACTACTTTTTCTTTTGCCTCAAAGCTTGCTTCCTGAGGCCTTTTGGGTGGTAAGGCTCTAACTGACAACTGCCAATTCTCTAGGGGGGTGAGTGGTGGGTGTCACCGTGCCAGGGTGCTTCTGCTTATGATTGATAAGCAGAAGCAGGACAAACAGTCTTTTTCAGGGGTGCGGCTTGAAGGAGCTGACCACTGCAAAAGGTGATAATGCTTGTGAATGGCAACGAAGGCACCACTCCCTGCTGGCTTAGCTGTTGGGCCAGATGTGTCACACTAACACAGAGAAAGGAAGAAGAAGAAAAAAAACTGAATTGGGGGGAAAAAGGTCCCCACTAAACTAAGAACTTTGGAGAAGAACTCCCAAAGAAATGAAACCTTTGTGGGAGCAGAACTCCCAGAGAAATGAAACCTTTGGGGGAGAAGAACTCCCAAAAGAAAAGAAACCTTTGACGGTGGGAAGAACTCCCCGGTGCCTACTTGCTGCGAAGCTTCCTGGCTTTCTCTCATCCCCTGCGGTGATTGGACGAGTTTCTGAAATCAACGGAGGCACTACAAACAACTCTGGACCCCTGGTGGCAACTGTCTCTCTCTTGCTTTACACAAGGACTCCTAGATTTTCCTACCCCTTTTCTATCGCCCACCTTCCCTTCCCCATCTCCCTAAGCAACTAGGATTTGTTATAAACTGGTCGGGCTAACATTTAACCCGTTGTGTCTTAATCTTGCCATCGGGTATACATATATTAAAAAAACTTCCTCTCCCTCCTATAAATTGGAACGAGACACGGGCCCAGAGAGTGGTGGTGAATAGAGTTAAATCCAGCTGGCAACCAGTTACAAGTGGTGCTCCCCAGGGGTTGGTATCAACCTGTCCTCTTCAATATCTTTATTGAAGACCTGGATGAGAGCTTTGAGTGCACCCTCAGTAACTTTGCTGACGACACCAAGCTGGCCGGAAGTGTCAATTTGCCTGGGGGTAGCAAGGCCCTACAGAGGGATCTGGACAGGCTGGATTGCTGTGCTGAAGCCAATGGGATGAAGTTTAACAAGACCAAGTGCCGGGTCCTGCACTTTGGCCACATCAACCCCAGGCAGCACTACAGGCTTGGAGCAGAGTGGCTGGAAGACTGTGAAGAAGAAACAGACCTGAGATATTGGTCGATACTCAGCTGAACATGAGCCAGCAGTGTGCCCAGGTGGCCAAAAAGGCCAGTGGCATCCTGGCTTGTATCAGAAATAGTGTTGCCAGCAGGAGCAGGGAAGTAATTGTACCTCTGTACTCAGCCCTGGTGAGGGCACACCTTGTGTACTGTGTCCAGTTTGGGGCCCCTCACTGCAGGAAAGACATTGAGACTCTGGAGCATGTCCAGAGGAGGGCAACAAAGCTGGTGAGGGATCTGGAGCACAGACCTTATGAGGAGCAGCAGAGGGAGCTGGGATTGTTCAGTCTGGAGAAGAGGAGGCTCAGGGGAGACCTTATCACTCTCTATAACTACCTGAAGGGAGGTTGTAGTGAGATGGGGTCAGCCTCTTCTCTCGTATATTTATTGATAGGACGAGGGGGAATGGCCTCAAGTTGTGCCAGTGGCGATTCAGGCTGGACGTTAGAAAATACTAATTTTCCGTAAGAGTGGTCAGGCACTGGAATGGGCTGCCCAGGGAGGTGGTGCAGTCACCGACCCTGGAGGTGTTCAAGGAATGTTCAGATGTTGTGTTGAGGGACATGATTTAGTGAGAACTATTGGTGGTAGGTGCATTGTAGGACCAGATGATTGTTGAGAAACAGCTTGCTCGGCAGCACGTAGTTACTGATTTACTAATGATTTATGATGTAATGATGTAATCCCTAGATACGTGGAATGTGGTGTTTCCAGTGTGTTCTAGTATATTTCAGCATATCCATAGTATTCTGTATCCATAGTATTGTAGTTAACAACATATCCCATATATGGTGATTACTCGGGCAACGATTTGTTAGCGTGTGCGTTGCATAGAGCTTGTATCCCTGGACCCTGTATCCCTGGAAGCATATATGCTATATAAGATGGTGTGTTGCTACAATAAAGTTGGAAGTCATGAACTCACATTGAGTGTGGAGCTTCCCGCGCCGTGGGGTTTCCTGTGGGAAACTTGGGGGGTTTCCCAACAGATGATCTTCTAGGTCTTTTCCAACCTTGGTGAATCTATGATCCTGTGATTCTATGATTTGTATATGAAAAATTCTATGAAGATTTTCATCTTTCCTGACAAAGGCATAAGATGATCAATAGCTGTAAAAATGGAGCCAAACAAATTGTGCTAGAATTTAGGATTCATGCTCCTATGTAACTACATTGAGAAAAAGCCTTGGCAAATACTCTCTTTCACTTGGTATGTTTTTGGTGAATTTAGATTTTTAATGGGTATGCTTTAAGCACTTTGGGAGAAAGTGTGTATTTTAAATATACAGGAGAATTGCCTAGAAGACAAGATTGTCCTATTTAGTTCTTGTGCTGGATGGCTCTCTTCATATTATCAAGTAAAAAGGGTCAGGGACATTCTGTGGCACTGATAGTGACTGATAGATATCCATGCAGCTGATCTATTTTCCTTTCCAAAACAAAATGTTTGCACTGAGCCTGCCTAGCAGGAACAGTCCTTGTGCCATGCAGATGTGATACCACTGTGCAGCAGACTTCTAATTGACCCAGTGATAGATGATGTTATCTTGCCACATGTACAGAGTCACTAATGGGCAGATGCCAAATTAAAGTGAGAAGCAGCTTTGAGCCGACCTTTATGAGTTGTCTGCTTGGCAAGGGCCATGATCTCTTGAAAGAATTGACTGAGAAGACATTTTCTTTCCTATGGCTTTAGTGTGTTACAAAATCAGAAATGAAGTCTCAGAAAATAGGTCAATACAATTTTACGTACCTGCCAATACCAACAGGGACTGCTATGCCAAGGTAAATAATCTTCTCTGCAGCTCCACCTGACCAATTCTAGGCAGAACTAGGGAAGACCCACTAGCAAAGATCAGCTTGGTGGGATGTGGGTTATGGTGTTCTGATGGCAGACTGGCTATACTCTTTCCAGCCTAATACTGTACAACCCAATTTACAGATCCCAGGACTTTTTGACAACAGTTGTCTGAAATCAAGACTTGAACAGTTTCCACTATCAAAACTAAGCAAAGAAACACAACTGATGAACTGCTTGTATGGAGTTATGCATTTTGAATGAACTGCTTTAAAAGCTTTAGGAAAAAGAGGGAGCGAACAATTATCAGTGAAATAATCTGTATTCACAACACTGTCTCAGTTAAAAGAGTTTGTCTAATTCATTTGGCATTACCTCTATGTGTCCTTGTTTTCAATGTGCATTTGTTTCACTGATTCTCTATGCAATGAGTGGCAGAACAGCAAGAAACGCACACTTTTAGTGCATTTGCATAATGTAACAAAAACCCTTCCCTTCACAAACATCAACATTCTAAAATGTTTTCAGCATAATGCTCTCGTTTAGGCCAAATAAGCAAATTGCTCAGATCATCCCTTACCAACCCCTCCCCTTCTCGGAGCAAGAGCAACATAGCTCATGCTTCTTACTGGTACCCAAAAGCTTTCTAAAGCTTTTAAATGGAGCTGCAAAAAAAAACAGCGTCTTTGCAGTTTTTAATTCTACCTCCAATCATTGTTACTCCCATGAATTTAATCAAAACCGATCTTGCCTGCTGTACTGTCTACTCTCTTTATAATCTCTGAAGAAATTCTGAATTGTACATTGTAAAATACTGGATATTGATATATATACATATACACATATACAGCACTTCTGCTACATACAGCCAAACGAACAGCAGAATCTGGATTTCTGTTTCTCCCTGAAGAGAAACTGGTTGAAAATGAGTATTTTTTATATAAGCAGCTCTTAAATTTGTCATTCACAAGCCGCTAACATTATCTTAACATTGTTTTCATTGATGTCTTACACTGATATCTTACAGTACACGCAACTTTCTCGACTGATTTGTGGTGGCCTCATAATGTGCTAAGACCCAAGCACTTTCACATGTTGAGAGGCAAGTAATAAGTATAACCCTGACAAGTAGCAGGAGCGATTGCTGCTGAGGACGTTAAGATGTTGAAGACTTAAAAGGAGAGATGTTAAGATAAAAGATGAAAGGCATCAGTAAAAGCAGAAGAAAATGAGTTTCAGGAGAAGCGAGAGTCACTAAAACTTTCCTGGTGGAAAGTGTAACCGTGCATTCATTTTTATAATACAATCAGTGCCACTGTGCTGTAGGCACAGTTTAGTTCAGAAATTTTCACACCAGATTCTGTAATGTAACGTCTGCTAAAAATTAGGAACAAGCACTCACCATGGCTTATGTTTGCTATGTAACATATACCTGATTAGTCCTGAAGCACTGAGAATCTTCCTGCATGTCCCTTATTAAACATATGTGTATTTGAGGCCAAGGAAGAGAAAATAGAGTTGCTTTCAGAGACTGCATAATGAAGTGGACCACAGTTCACTGTATATTCTGGCAATGAAAGAACCCTTTAAAGAAATTAAGCTGAGGAAAAGAAAAAAACACATAAGAAAAACAGCAATGACAATTGCTGTAAATAACTTCAAAGCAATTAAAATCACAAAAGCTAAGCTAACAATAGAGAACAAAGCGCCCTGCCTGATGTGGTAGATAAGTGAATGGGTTACCTGCATAGAAGATGAAAAGAGATTTTAAATCTTGAAGGCCCTGGGAAGAGAAGGTTGATTGAAGCGCATGCCAGTAGAAAGATGATATGCCAGCAAGCATGCAGAGAAAGATAGATATTGAAGAGGAAATACTCTTTCTTACAGCAATGGAGATAACTGGGGGAGAGTGGCTGGGGAACATTTCAATTTCCTTTATGTAGGGCTCTTCTTCTGTACTTAATTCTTTGATATTTATTCTAATTGTGCTATATTTGTACTCTTAATGCCTGTACCTCTCAAGAATAAATAAGCTACGCATTGTTTTGTGGATGACTTGTGTTGGAAACTGAGAACAAATACAGCCATGGGCTCCAGAAGGGATACACTGTGTACAGGTGCCAAGGTGACATTTTGAGCTCCCTCAAGCTGCTTGAGAGAGGCAGCAGGACTCCACCACATAATTTATCTTCAAGCCATGATAAAGACACAAACAGCTGCCTCTGCCTGGGGAGTTCACAAGATGGCTTTCTCTTCCCTGAAATAGATTGCTCTATGGAAAACTGCTGGTTTAGAAAACAAACATAGAAAGCTGCTGGAATTAAGAAATCGGTGCTTTTGAAATGTTGTTTTCTGCAATAATTTTTACTTGATTATGCTTTCTTTACTGTTGTCCAGAAAAGCTTTTTTTTCTGGTGTTTTCTGTCTTACATAGGTATTTCTTTTCCTGCTTCTCCAAGAATAAATGCTTGTACTGAAAATAGTGCCCCTGGATTTCAGTCATCCAGATTCCTCATGGCTATATTTAGATCAAACAATCAAGGAGAAGTTCTACAAGTTTGGTATTCAGCAGTTCCTCTTTTGTCCTGATTCTATGAAAGGAAATGGAAATTGACCACTTCCTGTCCTTGAAAGCACACTTTACTAGATCTCTAATCTGGAATCCTTCTCCAGGAAGTACAGAGGTGCCCTGTGTTTTGCAAAGTATGTTCATGTCCATCACCTAGATACAAAGAATATTCATCATTCATAAAATATCCAAATGATATCTATTATTATGTGTTTTGTTGTCTTTGTATATGGATGGATCATGTTATTATAACTATTTAACAGTAGAAGAAAACAAAACAAACAACAACAACAACAAAAACAAGGCTACTTTTCATTAAAAATCTGAAAGACATTGTAACTTATTTTGACCAGATTGATTCCCAGACTAACCCAGGGCCATCTAGGAGACTGTGGAAAATATTCTACCCTCTTGAAGAAGAAATATGTTTTTTTTCCAATCCCCTGTTATTGGCACACACCATAGTATTAGTTCTGCCCTCTGGAACATGAAGGATTAGAAAGCTATGATTCACTTAGCCTCAGTAGTTTTATGTGTACAGTGGTGTGTTACAACATTTTACAAGTAGGAATTTTCACGAGGGCTCCATCCTTTCTGCTATCTCTCTCTCAGAGATTCAAATGACATATAGGCCTTGCATTAAAGGTCAGATAGATCCTACATACCCTTATCTTTCTCTTATCTGAACATAACTTTTCTCAATTTGTATAGTAAGCAGAGGTAGTATTCAGGTAGAATAACACGGCCATTTATTTCCATGTTAATTTTACATTTTGTAGGGTTAGAATCACATGAGTGACCCAAACAAACTCCTCTCAGTACAGTGGCAGTAAGATAAATACTAACTGAGTATGAAGAGATAGAGAGAATATGTGTTCACTGCAAGTAACAACAGGAAGGCAGACTTGATCCCTCATAAGGTCAACATCCACCCTAAGCCAAGACAATTTTGTTTAAACCGTCAGAAGCCAAAATATTGCAGAGATGAGATTTATATTTAATAACTGAGCACTGAGCTGTCATCTCAAAACAAATGCATCATTTTCCCCTCATCAAAGAGCAAAATCTTTTCCCAAATGTTAAAACTACAAGGGTGTGGGCAAAACAACTGCCAGATAAAATTGGCTCCTTACCTGCTACTATTTAGTACATCAATCTGTGGCATAACTTCAAAGGCAAAATTTAAATAAATATCTATGTTATTTTTTTAAGTGGAGGGCTGGATGGAGTAAAATTTAGGAGCCAGTTATGCAACCTCTGCCTGCAGTGATCCTAGTAGATGGTGGGGTAGATGGTGAAAAAGAGTCATTCCTAAAGCATCAGACTCATCGGCTCTCTTTTGTTTACCACAAATAACAAGTTTCTGGTTGTTATTTCACTTTTATGTATCTAGAGGAAGAAGTAAATTGCCTAGTGGAGACTCAGATTGAAATCCTTGCCAATTTTCATTTTGTTTCTGAATCCCTCAGCCATTTTTCCACCTTCAGACTACTACTGTCTGGGAGAGTATAAAGGGTATCAGTTTGTTGGTGTTTCTTTACAAATGTTTCCTGAAGTTTTTTTTCTAAGTATTTTGTGTATGGGCTATAATATTGAAATGCTGAGGATAAATCTCCTAAGTCAATGAATCTCCATCAGTTGAATAATGAATCTCCATCACTTCCAAATATTACACTACAATGAATGATGTCTTTTGTTTTTCACTTGGAAAATCAAATTGCTACAATTAAAGTGATTTCTTACAAGTCAGGTTATTCAAATCCTCTTTATTTTTATTCTTTTATATTCTTCTTATTTATTAGTTTATCCTAAGAATAAATCAAGAATAAAATAAGGAACATATATATAATATATATACATATAAGTATGTATACATCAGTTGAACAGTTCCAGTCAATTTTCCAATCAGAGATGTTAATAATTATCTAAATTAAACTGGATGGACAAATCCAGACTAAAATATTTTTTACATAAAATCATAAGTGAATGCAATAAAACATAAATCTTGAGTTAAAGCAACACACAATTTTGTGAAAAGCAATGGGAATACAGTGGCATATAAAATGTGGGGGAGTCTTGCTTTAGGATTTGTTTGTCTCTGAATCTTAAAGTCATCCTTTTGAAAATATAATTTTCTGTTTTTCTCCTCTGCATCCTGGACTACTAGAGATTTTCAGCTTCCCATTTCCTAAGTCACTCTTCTTCATTCTCTCTCCTTCTACTGAAAGGAGAGAGATCTTTTCTGTTATTTCTTGTTATCAAAATAAATATGGTTTTCTGATTCAACTCAAAACAACCACACCCAGCTAGTAACCTAATTTCTTCTCTATTTTGTTGTTTTTCATTTTTTTCCCCTATTATTAATATGACCTAGCTGCTTGGATTTTCTCTCATTTTCAGTTAAAGAATGTTTCTCTTTTCTTCTTCTACTTTCACCCAGAGAAAAATGTGTAGATCACAAACACTTCTCAGCCATTGCACTTTGGTGTATTTCTAGTTAGTGCAGATTATTGTGTAATTTTTCTGTCTGTGTTGCTTCTTTGATCCTTATGACCGGTATCAATATTTGGAATTTATTGCTCACATCTAGCAATGAACAGACTACTACTAAAATCTGGATATCTAAAATAAGCCGTTCATCTAGAATCCCTCTACTCTGCATCTTCCCATAGCCATTTCATTTTACCTCTAACAGGTATGGAAGGTAGGAATCACCTTCCAAAATGTTCCTATCTTTCACATAACTCTAGAGGAAGCTTATGGTTTTTTTTTTAATGATTCTCAGTCAACTGAAGCTGAGATGACTTCCATCAACAACAGACTATTTCTAACTGACTTGAGCTGAGCCATCAGCTCATATTGCATTCATGGGGCCAGATAATGTGCATCCCAGGGTCATAAGGGAGCTGGGTGATTGCTGAGCTGCTCTTCATCTTATTTGATCAGGTGTGTCTGTCAAGTGAAGTCCCCAGGGACTGAAAAAGGGGAAATATTACAGGAATGGGAGGAAGGAGAACCTGGGGAACTGCAGGACAGTAAACCTCACCTTTATGCCTGGGAAGATCATGGGACAGATCCTCATGGAAGATGTTAAATCACATGAGGGATGAGCGGGTGATCCGAGACAGCCAGCACGGCTTCACCAAGGGAAGGTTGTGCCTGACCAATCTGGTGGCCTTCTATGGTGAAGTGATGGCATCAGTGGACAAAGGGAAGGCAACTGATGTAATCTGCGTGGACTTGTGCAAGGCCTTTGACATGGTCATCCACCACATCCTTATCTCTAAATTGGAGAGATGTGGATTTGATGGGTGAACCAATAAGGAATTGGTTGGAAGGTCACAGTCAGAGGATTGTGGTCAACTCTTCTTTGTCAAGGTGGAAGCCAGTAACAAGTTGTGTCCCCCAGGGATCTGTTTTGGGACTGGTACTCTTTAACGTTTTTGTCAATGGCATACATGACAAGATTGAGTGCACTCTCAGCAAGTTTGCTGATGACATCAAGCTGAGCGGTGCCATTCATATAGCAGAAGGAAGGGATACCATCCAGAGGGACTTTGATAAGGTTCAACCAAGCAAAAAGCAAGATTTTGCACTTCTGTTGAGGTAATCCCAGATATGCATAAGGACTGAGAGAAGAACTCCATGAGAGTAGCCCTGCTGAGAAGGACTTAGGGGTCTTGGTTGATGAAAAACCAAACATGAGCCAGCAGTGTGCGCTTGCAGCCCAAAAATTCACTTGTACCCCAGGTTCCATCAGAAGAGAGGTGGCCAGCAGGGTGAGGGAAGTGACTGTCCCCTTCTGCTCTGCCCTCATGAGGCTCCAGCTGGAGTACTGCATCCAAGTTTGGGGCCACCAACACGGGAAAGGTGTGGAGCTTTTGGATAAGGTCCAGAGGAGGGCCACAAGTATAATCCAAGGGTTGGAGCACCTCCCCTACGAAGACAGGCTGAGAGAGTTGGGCTTGTTCAGCCTGGAAAATAGAAGGCTGCAGGAGACCGCACTGAGGCCTTCCACTATTTAAAGAGAGTTTATAAACATGACAGAAATCAACTTATTACATGGGTTGATAGGGAATGGACAAGGGTGAATGGTTTTAAACTAAAGGAAGGGAGATTTAGATGTCAGAGGGAAAATTTTTATGAGAGAGTGGTAAGGTGCTGGCACAGGTTGCTCAGAGACATTGTGGATGCCCTGATCAGAAAGTGTTTAAGGCCAGGTTGGATGGGGCCTTGGGCTGTCTGATCTAGCACTTGATCTAGTGGCTGGCAATCCTGCCTGTGGCCGGGAGATTGGAACCTGATGAAACTTGAGGTCCCTTCCAAATCAAGCCATTTTATGATTCATGATCAGTGCAGAACAGAGCACATAGAAGTGATATTTATGTTAGCAGTTGTAAGGAAATAGTATCTATTCCTTCACATTGCCTAATCTGTGAAAGCAGATGTTAGCATCTGTAATGGCAGCACTTTTAGCAACTGATCAGGCCCGGACAGAATAGGACTCCTTTCACTGCTCTTGGTCTGTGCGCATCCTACCATGCCTGATAGTGAAAAGTTTCAATAAAAGACAATGCAGACTTCTTCTTGCAAATCAAAAGCCTGAAGAACAAAAAAGTCGAACTGATGCTTACGTGTTTTCCAAACAGAGAATTACTGTAATCAAGAAAAGGGAATGCTGTGGCGTTGCTAGGTTTTCATTAATATTCAACATTTTGTCTGATGGAAACATACAGGGAATTTTCATTTGATTTGAATTAGCTTGGCTGTGAACATTGTAATGTGGTTTGAAATCTGGCTAAATGATTGTAAACATAGAATAATGATAAACAGTACACTGAAACATAGAGAGGTGTCTAATAATGATACATCTGCACCCAGCTATCTTCTTCACTTATGATCCCCAAAAGGAAGTAAACAGCACATTATCAGAGCTTGCAGATGATAGTAATTTGCTTCAACTGGCATATACAAAGAAATCATACAAAGGTGTATGAACAGGGAAGAAACACAGGCAATTCTGGGATGAGAGGAAGGAGACTATAATCCTATACGTATATGCATGTATCTATATATCTTCAATAGGAGGAAGAAATATAAGGAATGGTAAAATTGGGAAAAGTCAAAATGATCTCCAGGATGCAGTACTGAAAGTCACAGTAAGTTTTTGAACTAAATGCACAAAGAGATGAGCAGTCTCATCTCAAAAACAGCCCTTTCTGTTACTCTTTACTACACCTATGTTTGCTGTGTTGCAATTTTGAGGAGAACAAGGCTAGTAAGGATTGAAAAACAGATAAAGTTTAAGAAATGGGAAGAGCTTTTATGTTGAGAGACAATTTTGAAAGACTGCTTCTCCTTTCCTACTTGATGGATGCTGGTAAACTGGTAAATTAAAATATTTACCTTCTTATCATTCTGAAGTATGAAAGAAATTATGTTCTTTAACAGCTTGTTCCTTAAGCATGAAAGAGAATAAAGCCATAAATCATATATTATGTTCAAGGATTTTTGGAAGTTGGAGCCTTTTAAAGCTTTGTAGGTTCAGATTTTTCTCTCAGTTACTGCTCTACAAGAGTTAAAAAATCTCTACTGAAGTCCATTTTTCTTTGGTGCTACTTTTCTGCATTTAAAAAGAAAATAATCAACACTGTATATACTTCACATTTCTCAAAAAGTACTTTGTAATGCATTTTCTGATGAGCACTGAATTTTGCTGGCAATTTACCTATGTTAGTGAAATATTGTTGTTTTTATTGGCTCAATATATTTTTTCATAAATAGCAACCCCAAACAGTGTTTTAATATCAAGTCCGAATGACTGTTACGCACTTTCATGCTCTTTGTTACCTCTACAAATCTGTATTTTATGAATCAGTTGTGTTTTCTTTTTCTTTGTCTGGTTTTTTTTTTTTCAGTTTTAACTTTCTGTAATCTTTCCAGAGACTTAAGTTTCCATATGTTGGTAACCATAAAAGTAATTTTCCTCTAGGTCCTGTCTAAAATTTTTTTTAAGATGGAAAGAAAATTAAATGTGACAAACCCTTACTGAATTCAATTCTTTCTCTTTCAAAAAAAAACTTGCTTTTGAAACAAAATAGTATCTTTTGGGACAAACCTAGGACGTCAAAAATATGGGCAGAAAGTACTCACAGCAAAATGCAGGAATTTTTGATTGAATAATTTAAGTCTATAGTGACAAGATAAATGAGTGGTAGGATTTTCTATATTGCTATTAGGAAAAAAAACTTAAAAAGCCTAAGTCTATGAATGTAGCTCACTCCCATCTCACCTCTACATTTGGCACCTTGTTTTTCCAGGTCCAAACTACCTGCTGGTATGAACAGGTTTAGATACACTGAGATCTAAGTTGTCAAAGCCTGACCCTACCATTCATACTCCCCAAGAAGTAATCTCCCTTTTTAAGAGCAAATGTACTCATTAGAAATATTTGTTTGCCTCAGCATTTTTGGTTTTATTGTTTCTCCTGTTTATTGCAGGCTGTCTCTTTCAAATGCATGCACCTAAGCCTGTGCTGCTTGGTTTCAATCACGCTTGGAGTCCAGGGTCTGCAGCATGGACTGTCTGCTGACATGTCCAAAGTAAGATGCTGTGGGAGCAAGTTTTTCTCCAAGGCGTCTGGTTTTCAGTTACAATTTCTGGTGGGCTGTGTGAGCCCATCTCCTTTTTTCCAGTGCCAAGAGAAATTCAATAATATCTGGATATGTTCAACAGCCTCACCTCTGAAACCGTTGCTTGAGCTTTTCCTCCACTGCCTTTCAGAATACCGGCAGTAGCCAACCACCTGTGGTTTAAATTAGCTTGTTTTCTGCTGCACTCGAACAGAACAAAGAGAAATTCACAGGGCTGGTTTAGCCAAGGGGCACTGACTAACAGCCGAGCTCCAGGCGGAGGCATTGCAATTTCTGTGTAGCTTTGCCCACACTACATGGAGATGTAACCTCAAGCTCTTTGTTTATTCAGAGGGAGGGAGAAGGAATATGAGAAAAAAAGACCATTTGTTGGTCATCAGATAAGGGCTCACACTATGACTTAGATATAAGCAGTGTCTGTATGTGTGTGTGTATGTGTAGTTATGTAGACAGTACATGAGAAATAGTCTTATATGAGAAATGAAGCAATTTTTTTCTTTTGTCTCATCATATATTGACCAGAACAATGGAACTGTACTTGCATAGTAGGCAGAAATGTTTACTGCCAAACCTTTAAAGCATCTTCCTCTCTTCTGTTGTCAGTTTAGAGTTATTCAGATAAGTGAATTTATATAAAAACAGTTTCTCAAGCAGAAAGGCCTGACAGCTCGCCAATAGTGCCCTGCTCTTTGCGGCATTGTTTCTTTATTCATTTTCTAATCCAGAACTCGATGCTAACTAACCAGCCTAATCTTTATATGATGCTTCAGTACATCTTTCTCTGCTGCTTCTAGCTCAGTCCAGTGCCAGGAAATTTATGCTCCTTAAACTGCTGCTGGATCAAGCTCAGCAGTGTTCTTAAATCAACACGTGCTCAACAGCACTCCTGTGACAGTGACAACGTGTGTCCTGTTTGAGTAACTTTCTGCTTCAACAGCTTTGCATATACACTCACCTTCTTTCTAGAGGTAGATTCTCTGTGACATTTGGTTATGGTATTTGGCCACCTACAATTTAAACATTAAAGCTATTTCGGCGTTAAAAACTCTTCTTAAAACCAAAGCACTCAAAGCAACTTCCAGGGACAGAGTCACTGTTCCAAGTACAGAAAATAGTTTCAGGTGGAAAATAAGCCTTGGATAAAAAAGCAATTTGTTTCTTTTTCCACATACTTCATGTTTTTCTTACTTCACATCACTGTTGCCATAAAGAAAAAATGTCCTTAAAAGCATGCACTGGTATGTGTCATTAGGAAAACGATTTGAGTCATTTCAAAAATATGTTTCAAATGGCCAGTATCCTCCAGCCAGTGAAAGTTTTCATGTCTTGTTGCTTTGTTTTGGTTTTATTGCAACCAGCTTGCCTTCTCTGGAAACATTTGAATGCTATACATTTCCAGATGCCAAAATTGAAAGCTCTGATAACTGGTTACTATCAGTTAACTGGTAACTACTAGACTGAAATTTCAGATTTTAAAATTGTGACTCTTCTAAGTGTTCTTATGGCTATTTTTAACATGGAAAATTTAAGCAATTGCAAAGAAATCATTGGACTGTATACTTTCACATTACTCTGATATATTTTGAGCAAAAAGGTATTGGTGCTTGGTGAGACTGAAAATGGCATGGTGAAATAAAGTTTCTCGATACATTTTGTCAAAAAATAGCTCTTCCTGGTCAATGGGAATTAAATCACATCCATGTAAATTTTCTGACTATGAATCATTTATAAAACTACTATATCTGAGCGAGGCACTATCTACAAAGTAGAAATGGCAACTACCCAAAAAGATCATTCTTTTAAGACATATTCAGATGACAGAGAATCTTGGAAACACAACTTCAGCTCAGAATATGAAAACTAGGTTTTTTTGTAGTAAATTAAAATTAATAATAGTAATGGAGAATCATCATAAAGCAGGCTGAGGAAAGTCAGAGGAATGAGGATAGCAGATTCTTCTGCTTTGTTTGTCCTTCTAAACCTACAGCAGAATTGTGTATGAGTAAATAATTTTCTATGATTTGTGCTGCTTTTTTTTTCATGCAGAACCAACAAATGATGAGTATCTGTAGCAGCAATATCTCATCAGCCCATCTTCTGTAAGAGTGATAGCCTGTGATAGTCAACCTCAGCAAATTCCCTGAGATGGTGTAATGGAGGGATCAAGGCATGGAGAAGAATCTTGTTTCACTGCAGTAAGTTCTACATATGGAGAACAAAGTAACATTCCTCACAAATAATCACTATAATCCTAGAAATATATTTAACAAAATTCCTTCCTCTGCTTGTGAACTACACACTTTGATTATGAAGTACTCTGCCACCTATCTGGATGAATGGCAGGATATAATGAATGACTATTATTGTTCCTCCAAGAAATGTCATATCATACGAGCATTTCATATCCAGGCTATGCCTAAAAACCATTTTCTGAATCACTGAAAAGTATCAGACTGGAAAAATTTCATTTTATTTAACTGGCTAGTAGTGACTTAATTCATACTCACCAGGAGTCCAATTTGTCATGATGCAAGATCTATTTCCAGTAAAGAGACCATCAGAATTGCTTTTGTCAAGAAATGAAGACAAATTTGCACAGTGTTGCATGGATTATTCTTCAGCTTACTTTGTACCACTTAATGAAGTATATGCTGTATTTTATTTACAGTAGCTGTATATAATTGTGCTCTAATTTACATTTCAGTGGACCAAATTCAGTATTTCATGCTCACTGTTCAACCTACTTCAGTAAAGCAAACTTGCCATAAAGCTACTCAATTTAACTAACCAGTTAAGACGTTTGTGTTTTCCATATGTGAGTGTTTTCCATAGAACCATCAAAACTAGTAAAAGCATATGAGTATCAGAACCAGAATTTGCCTACATTCAGGGCCAGTTTCAAAGGCAAGGCAATCCTATGTCTATGCATTACAAGTTCCTATGAAAAGTATACGAAGGCAGAAAAAGGGAGCTGATTCTAAAAAAAAATCTTCTAAATTTTTTTCTGTGAAATTATAACCATTGTGAAGCCACTGGCAAAAATAATCATTAAGACAGGATGGTACTTTGGCTTATATATTTTCACATTGGCTAAGTTAATAGATATCTGATTTGGAATGACATTACTGATAATACAAACATTTTTTTTCTTTCAAACAGAAGTCAAGAAAGAGTGAAGTTTACTAAGGTGGAATATTATGGGAGTTTGAATGTTTTTCCTCACACCCCTCTTGCAAGTTGAGTTTCAAAGGCTGTAGCACTATGCAGTGAGATTGGAATGGCCCTTTTCTAAATAATTCTGTGATATTTGCTCATAGAAAATGACAAAGGATCTCCATACTGTGAAGAAGAGAACTTTGTGAGACAAACAGAGTATTTTACTGAGTGAAGAAAGGTTTTTCCTCTAAAAAAGTTTCTATTAGTCTCAGTAGCAATAGAAAATATTGCAGATTATAGCACTGGATGGGATTCAAAATGAAGCTTATTCTAACATTCTCATTGAATCTCCAAGTTAAGTGGAGGTAAAAATGAAGTCTGGATTTTATAAAGAAAGTTTTGAGATCAAACGGGTCTTAGAAATTTCAAGAGAAGACAAAACAGTCACCTGTTTGTGACATCTTTTTCTTGTACTAATATAGAAAGGAAATTCATTGCATTGCGATCCTAGTAAAATTCACTGTGAAGAAAAAAACACTTATCATTTGAAGGATTTCATAGAATCATAGAATCATAGAATCATAGAATCATAGAATCATAGCATGGCTTGGGCCATGAGGTCATTGAGGGACCTCAAGGATCGTAAAGCACCATCCCCCCTGCCACAGGCAGGGCTGCCCACCTCCACATCTAATACTAGACCAGGCTGCCCAGGGCCCCATCCAACCTGGCCTTGAACACCTCCAGGGATGGGGCATCCACAACCTCTCTGGGCAGCCTGTTCCAGCGCCTCACCACTCTCATAGTAAAGAAAAAACTTCCCCTGATATCCAATCTAAATCTTCGCTCCTTCAACTTAAAGCCATTTCCTCTTGTCCTGCCATTATCTACCCTTGTAAAGAATTGACTCCCCTCCTGTTTGTAGACTCCCTTCAGGTACTGGAAGGCTGCGGGGTGTCCTCATTGCAATGAGGTCACCCCGCAGCCTTCTCTTCTCCAGGCTGAACAAGCCCAGCTCTCTCAGTCTCTTTGTAGGGGAGGTGCTCCAACCCTTGGATCATACTTGTGGCCCTCCTCTGAACCTACTCCAAAAGCTCCATACCTTTCCTGTGCTGGTGGCCCCAGACTTGGATGCAGTACTCCAGCTGGGGCCTCCTGAGGGCAGAGTAGAGAGGGATAATCACCTCCCTCACCCTACTGGCCAACCCTCTTCTGATGGAGCCCAGTATACCACTTGCTTTCTGAGCTGAAAGTGCCCACTGCTGGCTCATGTTTGGTTTTTCATCCACCAAGACCCCTAAGTCCTTCTCAGCAGGCCTACTCTCAAGGATTGCTCCTCACAGTCTGTATATATGCCTGGGATTCCTCTGGCCCAAGTGCAAAACCTTGCACTTTGCTGTGTTGAACCTCATTAGATTCACCCAGGCCCACCTTTCGAGTCTGTGGAGGTCCCTCTGGGTGGCATCCCTTCCTTCCATTGTGTCAACTGCACCATTCAGCTTGGTGTCATCAGCAAACTTGCTGAGGGTGCACTCAATTTCATCATTGATGTCACTGATAAAGATGTTATAGAGCATCGGTCCCGAGACAGTCCCCTGGGGGACACTGCTCGTTACCAGCCTCCACCTGGATATAGAACCATTGATCACCACCCTTTGTCTGTGACCTTTCAGTCAATTCCTTATCCACCTGATGGCTCACCCATCAAATCCACATCTCTCCAATTTAGAGATGAGGATGTGGTGGGGGACCATGTCAAAGGCCTTGCAGAAGTCCGCATAGATGACATCGGTCACCTTCCCTTTGTCTACCAGTGCTGTCACTCCACCATAGAAAGCCACCAGATTGGTTAGGCATGACCTTCCCCTGGTGAAGATTTGCAGAGAATGTTTTTATTATTTGCAGATTGTGTGAGGATTCCCTTACATGGAAGATTTTGACATATTTTTGAGACTCATAACTTCTTGTTTCAACTGTTCAGTTTGGGTTTTAAGTCTCCTCAACGCCATGTTCTCCTAGTTAATCTACAGAAGTAGTTGAAAAGTGGTAAAAATTATTAAGAAAACCTAAATCTGCATTGTCTTAATTATCTTGGGCATATGTTTTGTCAACACTTCTGATCAGGCAATGACTCTAACAAATTTTTTTCAAATTGTTGTTGAACTGTTCATAATCATGTTCATGTTTTCCACTCTTTGTATCTCAACATATGAGACATTGTTCTTAGTGCCCAAAATGTTCTCCACAGATGTGACTTCAGCATTGCACCTAACTCTCAGCCCAAGACTTCTGTCATTCACAGGAAATGCATCCTAATATTTGAATTCTGAAAGCAATGGGGAACTAAAAATGTATCCAAAGTATTGCTCTGAGACGCAGAAGAAAATACACAATATTGTCGAACTACATAAAGTGTGTGAACAAAGATATTATTTCAAAACAAAGGGTATCTTTCATCCTCTCTATAGCACAGGTAAGATACAATATACATTATATACAGATATAATATCTCTGGCAGTCTATGTGAGCTACATGGAGGTAGCTCAGCCCTTCTGGGTGTTTTCTGACATGCTTTGTAGAAACGAACATGTGGCAACAGCATGAAAGAGAGTGTGAATTCCAGAGATGCTGTAAAACCACTGATGCACTTGGGTAGTTTGGAAGCCAGACAGTACAGATGGGTTCCAAAGCAACAAGTTTTCACTTAATTAATTAGAACTTCTCCCCTGAAACTAGTTATTAAAATCTATTTTCTTTATAGGTAGTGAATTGATGACATTAATGAGATGGAGTATCTCATCAATTTAACCAACAAAATGGAAAAAATAACCTGAGCTAGTGTAATATCGAAACCAGTAAGATTTTTGTCTGGGCATGCATCAAAGGGAAAATTATACTGGAAATCAAAGAATTAATTTTACAACTAAGTCATCCTCTACACAAATTGGGATCAGAAAAGTTATTTATAATCCCAAAGATGCAAGTAAATATTCTTTGGAATTCTAACTCACTTCTGCAAAAAAACTGTATAGTGTTCAATTAGCGGTGGTTACCAAAGTCTCTCCTACCCAGATAATTTCAAACTGATTTACTGTTGATTTTTTTCATTTTAACAGTTCCATGTCACTCTATCATATAGCAGATGAAAGTGATGGGACATTGCTGAGTGAGCACCAAATAAATATAAAGCTTTTAGCAGTGATTTCAGGCATTTAATGATCATCCCTAACCAAAGATGTAACCAGTGTATTGTCTTAATAGATCTGCACTTATGAAAGCACTAAATACAATGTCTTTTCTATTTCCCAGTCTAATTCTACCAACACATCTCTCCCTGTGCTGAGTTAACCTTGGCTGGCTGCCAGGTATCCACCATGCTGCTCTCTCACTCCCTCTTGATGAAAAACTGGAGGAGAAAATAGGTTCACGAGGTGAGATAAGGACAGGAAGATCACTCATCGATTACCGTCACAGGCAAACCAGTCTCAGTGTTACGAGATTAATGTAATGCAGTGACAACCAGTAACAAACTAGAGCAGTGAGAGCTAAAAGCAAACTAAAAAGACTTTCTCCCCATCCACCTTCTTTCTTATTCGTCTTTCAACATCCTGGTGGTATTCTCCCTCTACTACTGACTGCACATTTTATAAAGACTAATCCTAGGGAGTGGCTGAGCCATAAAAGTTCTCAGCTTTTGTATTTCTGTCTCTCAGTGCTAAAACTTTATGGAAAATGTATTTGTCAGGTAATTTACATTAAACACAAATGATATTATTATACTTATGTTTTCATTAGACAGGAACAAACTACTCTGCAACAATAGAGTAGTAAAAGAATAATGTTGTTGCCAAGAGAATTTTGATTTGGAAATTGAATGCCAAATAGATTATCCTATGGGACACTTTATAACCACATCTAAGTATCCAAAAAGATGGAAACTACCCACAGATCACAGTAATAATTAAAACAATTATTTCTGATCTTTTTAGTTATTAGAAGGGTAGGTTGAAATGGTTTAAGATATGAAAACTTCCATTCTGCTTGATTTATTTCTATTTGCCTTCAATGCTAGCAATCCTTTGAATCAACAGAGAATTTTTGTTTATGTTTATGTAATATGAAAAACACTTTTGCAACTCAGATAATTAACCAATGTATTCCAGATTTCTCGGTACTGTAGAATGGAAGCACTCACAATAACATGAATAAAAATGCAGAATATTCAGTAGAACATAATGAAGTTAAGAATGAGAGTCCAATAGGACTAAGGTGATTTTTTGAAAGCAGATTTACTCTCCTACATGACTGTGCCTTCATCGTATCTGCTGCCTTCACTTACTTCTTTGGTAAAATTAGAAGTGAATAGAAGGCTTTGACTGATGATTATGGAAGCTTTATGGTATAATTTTTATTGGTAATTGGCTCAGTTCATGGCTGTTGTAATGATTTAAATTTCAGTTTAACCATGTGTTAATTATATGGAAAATTGTAGAAGTGTTGTTGGGTAAAAAACCGACATGAAAACAGGTAGATATTTGATAGTGAGCTGCTAATGTGCATATGATATTTAAAATCTTCCAATCTGTAGCATGTATCAAAAATAATAAACCTATAGAAAAGTAGCATATTGTCTGTATGTTAACTTTCTGATATAGCTATTGGTGATTTGGGGATTTATTCTTCTTTTTATTTCATTTTTATGTTAATCTGTTGTGTTTTGTTGTTTTTGGTTGGTTGGTTGGTTGGCTGGTTTGGTTTGGTTGTTTGTTTGGTTTTTTATGATTAAGCATTTCAAGTTTAGTGGAAAGCTGCAATACCGAACACCAGTGTTATTGATCTTTTGATTTAATGATAATGAGTAAAATTTAGCCTTGTATCAATCTCTCAGGAGAATCTTCCAATATTGTTAATAATTGTTGCAAGTTTACAATGGAAGTTCTTATTTTGATCCTTTTAAATGACTATGTTTCATCAAATTTAGCTGAGACAAAATGAGCCAGGAAGGTTTTTGCTTTTTCAAAACCTCAGACATTATGTTTTGGTTTTGGAAATACAAAACCACTCCTTGTTTTGGTTTTGGTTTTGAATTGTCAGTACATAGGAAGTAATGAAAGAGAAAAATGGTAATTATAGCAGCAAAATTATAAAATGATTTCATCTTCCTAGAGGTTACTGACTTATTTGAATACAAAAGTTAAATTATCATTTATTTTTAACTTTCCATACTAAGGGTTGGAGTGTCTTTTTTAGTACTTCAGCCTTTTAAATAAAAAGCCTTTCATGGTTATTGACAAAGGACAAAAATGGACATAGAAATTTCAGAAATAATGGGCTGGACATTTGAGCTAAACTCTACCCAGGATCAAATTAAAATTCCTTGATGTTTAGAAAAGTATCTGGCTTATGGTGCCTAACCTAAAGAAATTATGTTTTGCTATGTTATTCTAGTAAAGTGGAGTTCCAAGAAATTCTTTTCTGAGGAATATGACAAGTAGACCTGTGTATCCTAGTCCTCAAACATAAAGTCCTTAAGCTTGAAAAAGCTTAAAGCAAAATGTTTTAAGAAATAATCTAATACCGAATATCAAAGGGCAAAAAAAATTTCCATATTATAACTGGCAGTCATTCTGGAAAAAAATTTTTTCAAGCATAAAGTATACACAAATGGCTGTCACTAAAAGCTGTCAAAGAGGAGCTCTTATGTATTTAAAGGCAGGAACTGGTTCAAGGCATTTTTGAAAATGTGACCTACGATATTTGAAAACAGATTCATGAAAGAATTATAGGCAGATCTCTTTTTTTGTTTTGCTTTTAAAAAGAAAAATTATTTCCACCTACAAACTTGAAGTTAATCAGCTGTCTCCCTGCTGAGCATCATAAATGAAAGTGTTTTCATAATGGGAAAACAGATCAAAACATGTTTCACATCTGGCAAGTACAAATACAAAGAAAGCAGTCATTACAGCTAACAGTAATCTTCTGAGTAGGAAATTTCTTGATGAGTGTGTGTAAGCTTGAAACGCTTTCAGAACTGAAGTGGGCAGAAGAAGTGAGAAGAGAATGGAACATTGCAATCTCCTCTTCTGAGGTTGCTGTGCAAGTGGTACAGACTCCTGACTAGGAGTGAGCTAGTGGCTGTCACAGCACAAACAGCAATCCTTTGCCTTTCTTCTCCCAGCTTGAAGTTGTTCAGCAGCCAAACCAACCCACTCACAACGTAGAGGCAACCTGGAGGCTGTTCTGGCTTAGGAACAAAAAAACATATCCAACACACCTTGTTTCCATTCTTCTTTTTCTCATTGGCATTTCTCCTCCCAACCTCACTTCATTGGCATCAACACGTTTCCTGTACAGGAGAAAATTTAAGGGCAGCTCTGCCATCTGAGGATCTGCTCCTTCTAGAGAAGCATCCTGTACTCACAAAAAGTTACTAGTGTACTGCTTTGCAGTGTCACAGACCGGACACACGCAGGTATCTCTGTTGAACTTTGGAGTATCCACACTCATGGTTTTTTTTGGTTTCTCCCTGGCAATGTCAACTGAACTCTAGGATTTTCTAGTTCCTCACCCAAGAAATTCAGAGTAAATACTAGGTTTATTTCTTAATTCATATTTCCATAAGTACTTAGGCTAATTTTCATCTGTCAGTGGGTTGAGCCTGGATACTTTCAGCTGCTGGCTAAAGATTGACAGTGCATGCTTCTTTTCTTCTCAGCCCTGCTCCCTGCTCAAAGTTAATTCTGAGCTGACTGAAAGAAAGTCACTGCTCTGCCAGTGGTAATTCAAATTTGAGGTTGTTCAGAATTTAAATTCAGACCTGTATCCAAATTTCATGAATAGTTTCCATCTTTTTAATTAGTTAAATCATAACCTTGGATCCAAAAACCCACAACAGTTTTGGATTATATCAAAGCGGTCTTACTGTAACGGTAGAAAAAATAGCTCTTGGTATATTTTTGGCAAAGAGAGTAAAGAGCAAGTTCAACCAGTGAATAATTTGTTGTGGGATAGAGAAAGCAGGATGCTGGCAGATAGATTCTTCAGAAATCCTGAATCTAAAATAAGATTTCTATTACAACAGGTGCGTGGGGGTGGAAAATTAGGTCAGACAAATTTTTCTACTGTATGCAATCTTTGCTGACAGGCATACATCTCCCAGCAGACCACGGGAGCCAGATATTGCTCAGCTATAGAAATGAGTCTCAAGACTGCTACAAAGTCAGCTATTGCCTGTACCACTTCTAGGTCACTGTTCGTTTTCAGATGCTGTTTGGATGATGGAAAATCATGATAATAAGATGAGGAACTAAAAGAAAAGAAGAAGATAGCAGATATATATTGAATTATCAACTGTACTATAGGGCTTGTACTGAACATCTGTATTCCCTATTTCTATTGCAATTCTACCTCTGTGTTCATTATTATTTCATAAGCTAAAAAATTCCTATAAGTACTAGGAAAAATAACAGAGAAGCAAGGCACAAATAAAGCAGCTGATAAGTGATACTATCTAGGATTACTTTGCCTTCTAGAAACCTCTTTCTCTTAGCTGTAAGGAAATAGTTCATTTTCTAAGCATGAGCTAAATGGTTCTACATAGAGAGTGGGGAGATAGAGCTACTCAGAAGAGTAGTTTGAGTAAGCATCAGAACAGTCCCCAGCTGCTAGGATTTCAAACAGTGAATCCCTCTTTTCAGGTTGGGTGCCTGACAGCATGAGGGGAAAGGGGGGTAGGAAGATGCTTCTTGACTATATAGCTAGCTCAGTGCACCTTCAGTAAACCTGTGGATGGTGCTAAATAAGTAGTAACTGACCTGCCGAACAGAAGAGCTGCAGTCCACATACCTTGACAAACTTGAAACCAAGCAAACTGAAACCTCATAAGGTTCAAAAATAAGGAACACCACATTCTGCATCTTAGGCAGAAAGATCTCACACGTCAGTTCAGCCAGGGAGCAAGCCTGCTGGAAAATACTTTTAATGAATGTAAGGTTGAAACTAATCCAGTAGTGTACCATTACCACAAATAAGACAAACTGCGCAACATTAGGAGATAATGGCCAGAAGATCTTGACAATTTATACTTGTCCTTTACAGTGAAGCTGTGCTTGGCATGTGTTCAAATTTGTGTCACTCTCATCCTCTGCTACACCTCTGCCCCCCTCATAGTTTAAGGGAGTTGTGAAGAAAGTGGATAGGATGTGGCAAAGAGATATCAGGATGATAATGCATGGACTACTTCATCCTCCAGATGAAGTTATGGTTGATGATCCATTGTTGCCAACTGCCATGCTCTGCATGGGAGATTGTACCTGATGGCCACCACTGGTCTCTTCTACCCAAGATTTCTCTGATCCTGTGGCTATTTGCCAGTCATGCAGATGTCCTAGGCCTTTGCTGACCTCAGAGTATTTGAGAACAGTGCTGTTGTTTTATTCTGGTCTGGCTGGGAGAGTCTTTTTGTTTTTTGCTTGCTTTAGTTTTGTTTGCCTGTTTGTTTGTTTTTGTTTTCAAAGAAGTACTGTTAGCTACACTCCAAACATCCCACTTGGTTTTGGTCACCATGTAACTCCATTAAAGGAACAGAGATCCAGGAGAAGAATGGAAAATATAAAGAGAGGGACAGAGCAAAAAGGCACCAAAGATGAATCCCAGTGCTGTGTTTTAACTTTCTACAATCACAGCATAAAATGCAAATGCAGAACGTGGAACAGGAATCTAAGCCAGCTGATGGCCTGTCTCATTGCAGCTTGGATGGTGCTTCAAAATGAGCAGTATTACTCAGTTCATTAGACTTTAATGATTAAACTCCAATACAAGCAAAATTTAAGGAGTTTGAAAATATCCCCAAGTTACTATTAAGTGGGAGAAAGGTTATAGGTATAGGTTAGGGGCTGACCTAATGGAAAGAAGCTATGTGAAGAAGGACCTGAGTGTCATGGTGGACGACAGGTTGGCCATGAGCCAGCAGTGTGCCCTTGTGGCCAAGAAGACCAATGGTATCCCAGAGTACATTAGAAGGAGTGGGGCAAGCAGGTTGAGGGAGGTGACCCTCCCTCTCTACTCTGCCCTGGAAGTATTGTGTCCAGTTCTGGGCTTCCCAGCTCAAGAAAGACAGGAAACTTCTAGAGAGAGTCCAGCCAGAAAGATCATGAGCAGCTTGGAGCATCTCCCTTATGAAGAAAGGCTGAGAGGCTTGGGAATGTTCAGCCTGGAAAAGAGAAGGCTGAGAGGGGATCTTATCAATGCCTACAAATATGTAAGGGGCAGATGTCAAGTGGATGGGGAACATGAGAAAGAATTTCTTTACTGTGAGGGTGACGGAGCACTGGAACAGGCTGCCCAGAGAGGTTGTGGAGTCCCCATCTCTGGAGATATTCAAGACCCATCTGGATGCCTACCTGTGCAACCTATTGTCCCTACTGCCTGCTTTAGCAGTGAGGCACTGTACCCAATGATCTTCAGAGGTCCATTCCAACTCATACAATTCTGTAATTCTGAGTGATTCTGCATGAAAGGGAGTGAAAAACCTTAAACGCTGGTGATAGACGCATCATCAGTGGACAGGATGGAATACTGTTGTTAGAGGGCAAGATGCATTTTTTACCTTTTTATTTGTAAGGACAATGGAAATTAAAAAGTGGTGGGTCTTGGAGTTTGCTTTTTTTTTTTTTTTTGCCTTTTCTTGTTACTGATGAAAAAAATAATGAACAGAGAAAGCTGGACAGAAAGAGGCAAAAACAGATTGCTAAAAATGAATAAATATTGAGAAGGGGAAAAAAAAAAAACAGCCAGCAACTTAGTGTCACTAACAAGGAAAGTAGATGCCCTGGTTTCAGTCGTGACAGTATTAGCACACCTATGTTTTGATTGTTGCTGAGTGATGGGAGCATGCCTGGGGCCAGGCTGGGCTGCTCAGCAGGTAAGGGCTATCACCATTATGGCATGGCAGCAGGGAGCAGGGCAGAGCCAGGACAAGTACTTGAATTAGTTAAATTATAATTGTAGTTGCATTAGTTGAATTATGCTGTCCCATATGATGTGACATCATGTGGAAGGCTATAATGCTGTGGACAGTTGGCCGGGGGTGTGGGCTGCTGCTCAGGGATTATCTGGGCATTGGTTGGTGGGTGGTGAGACATTGTGTTGCTGGTGGGACATCAGCTGGAAAGCAATTGTACTGTTAGCAGGGCATCAGTCTGTGGGTGGCAAGTAATCGCATTGTGGATATGTATATATTGTTATCATCTCATTTTTATTTCTATTTTCCTTTTCTGTCTTAGTAAATGGTTTTTTATCTCAATCCATGAGTTCTATTTTCTTTCCAATTCTCTCCCTCATCCTACTGAGGGAGGGAGGGAGTGAATGGCTGTGTGGTTCTGAGCTGTCTGACAGATTAAACCACAACAGCACAACTGTGACAGCAAGAGAAGTGGAAAAGTGGAGAGGTTCCTTTGGATCTAGACAGATTCTTTGAAAGAGTAATGTATGTTACTTGCAGAAACAGAGGTGATGTATCCAAAGTACTTTCTATAATGGAGGCTTAAACATTGAAGTGTAAAGGTCCCTAGATATCTTCCTGCCAAGGGACAACACTTGACCAAAGAATGGTACAATAAAGAGAATGAAGTTAGAGTTCTCTGATTCTACATGATCAGGAGACTTTTTCCAAAGGTGTTCAGCAACACAAGAACAGAAGCAGAAACTGTTTGAAGAAGAGCCAGTAATGAAAATTAGTGAAACAGACAGCGTATGGGCAGAGATGGACAGGAAGACCTAAAGTCATGCCAAAGTAGAGCAAAAAAAAATCCCCAAAACATCTTGACAATGAAATTAGTGAAGGAAAGAACAAGGAGCAGAAGACAGAGGATTTAAATCCTGGAGAGTACTCAGATGCTGCCTGAGCATTATTCCAGACCAGTGACCTGAAGGTGGGTTCATTTCCTTGCTCAGTCAGTCTTTCAGCGTTTCACTAAATCTACCAGGACAGAGATCTGCTTTAACTGAGGTGCTGGGGTAAAAATGAAGACATACACAGACAGAAGGTAGTCTTCTGAAACTACTTCTCAGAGATAGAAATCACTGAAAACAGTCTGTATATGAAATGGTGATTTAAGATCTGTCTGAAAATCAGACACTGCTGCAACTAGAGTGTACTGTAAGCTTTCCAGAGATATTAATTATCCAACTCTGAATTTTTAAGTCTAGCCCCAATCTATTTAAAAACTATTAAACTTGGATTTAATAATTAAGCAAAGTCTGCTTAACTATTAAACCCATGTATAAAGCTTAGTATCATAGTGGTTTGCTTATGCTGCCAACTCATTAGAGCAACTTCAGCTGTGTCCCTGCTATATAAATATTGTAGTTATGTGATAACCAATAGCTTTAGAGGAAAGATATTCAGTGCTATGCAACTAATCCAGTGATGCATGCTGTAAAATCATTAATTTAAAATTAATAAAAGAAGAAAGAAGTCACTGCAATGTTAAAGGATCTTCTTTATTTTTCCATTATATTAATTATAATCATTGTGCATAAAATCAAAGCTTTTGAGCCTGACAAAACACCCAAATATCTCTCAAAGTGCAGAGCCAACTTTCCGGAGCCAACCCATTGCGCATATTCATCTCACCACATTCCAACCCAAAGTGGACCCCAGTCACTTTACCAAAAATCTTAATTTCAAGTGAAATATATGTCTAATTTTAAATATTAAGTTTTAACTGTTCACAACCACAAATACCCAGATGGTGTACAGTTGGGAAGAGAAAAGGGAAAACTTGCAAGGCATGGAAAATATGCTCTCTGGCTGAGCTAAAAAAAAAAATCATAGGAACTGGCTTGTTTTTGCTATACTTCTTCCAAGATGTAAAAGAAGCCAATGAATGGCTACTTGCCATTAGTCATAATCAATTTCAAGTACATCTCATTACTTTAATTTTCATCTACCTTCTTTATTTATCTATTTATTCCTTTCTTCAGTAAAAAAATATATATATCTTTCTTCTAATGAACTGTTATTCCAGAAAGATTTTCCAGGGTTTAATATGTCATTAAAATACTATGAGCTTGGACCTAGTTCAGGGTTCTGTCACATTAATGTAGCTCATGCTGACACAAAAACGGCAGGGTTTGGCCCTTTGATTCAAAGGACGTAAGCACCCTGAACTGTGTTACAGATACTGTCGCTGTCAGATCATTAAGAATCAGCTCTCTAGCATTATTCTTCAAAATTACATTCATTTTTGTAATCCAAAGTTTTGAGATAGCAAACTTAGAAAACTTTTGCTAAATGTTCTATTTTTATTTTCACTTAGAAATAATCTATCCAAGTGCCTTCACAGGGAAGTCTAGAGCCATTCCAGATATTATAACAGCTCTCTCCTGTCCTCCAGAAGTATTTCCGAAAAGGCACAAGCATCTTCTGGCTCCTATATTATATCTGCATTATAGTATCTCAGGTGCCCTAAGGAATCACAGCTGGCAGAAAACCTTTATGTTTAGGTAACTGGACTGAGCCCTGATTACAGATCTCCACTGAGTTTTGAAATCCAATCATTTAATCAGACACCAGTGTTTTACCATCCATTTACAAAGTCACCATAACTACCTATGAAAGACCAAGTTACAATAAAGTCTTACCTCCAACTCCCATGTTTTTAATATATAATATAATTTTGCAGGAACTTAGTGGTTGGCTGGTTGAGATTTTTGTAAGTCTAATCTGGATCCTTTCTTTTTTCCCATATTCCTTCAGGAAAGACCACTTTCTGAACTCCTGAAGAGTAAAATTCTCTAGTTGTAATGAGAGTCAAATTAGTTAAACTTATGTTAACCTTGCATAAATAACATCTGGATTGATACTCTAGAATCTAAAATTTGGATCTCCAAAGATGGTATATGCAAGAGACTTCACAAAATAATGTACAGGAACTTTTCAGTAAGTACAATATTACATGGAAATATCTAAACTCCATTCCAGCCCCTCTAACAAATGGATTGAATTCTGCATATGCCACTGAACAGACAGGATAAAGCTCCCTTTTCTCACCCTGTAGGGCAAAGAATATTGGATCTCAAGGCCATATTATCTCTGTGCATAGAAAACCTATTACTAGGCCTGGGTCTGGGCCAAACATACATATATTTTAGGGAAATCATTCATTTGGAGAGAAAAGAAGGAATGATAGCCCTCTCAAACTGAGGTTGTAGGTTCTGTTGTGTTGGTTTTTTTTTTTTTTCTTTTAATGAATAACAGCTGTTCAAAAGTGCTCGAGAAGGTAAAATGCTGAATAAATTCCAGTGCATGGGATTATTGGGCAAGGATTTGAGTACAAGGTCAAAGGGGAATTATAAATAAATATTTAGATAACATTGCTCCATTGTAGTCAATAAAGAATGCTTTCTCAACATTTTTAAAAATCAGCAAAGCTTTATTTAGGTGTCTAGATATGAATTAGGGCTCAAATTAGAGGGACTGTAGAGTTAAACTGTGTAGCTGTGGAAAAAGTATTAGAGCTGTGTTAGTCTGACATCTCACTTGTACTGTTGATTCCTGATGATAATAATTCTGTTTGCATGCACTTCTTATAGATACAGCCTTCATTTTAGAAAGGAAAAAAATTGCTCTTGTACAGATGTTAGTAGTATTGTGATCATACGTTTCCAAGGCTCCCTTGTTTTCTGAAAATCCATCTCAAAAATATTGATGTATCAGACTGCAACCAACATCCAGTGTCAATGTTGATACTCTAAACTACGTGTCACAACAACCTCCCTGAAAATTAGAATTCATTCTGTTGACCAAGAAAGATCTTTTCCATATAAAAGAAAACAATGCAGACTGGCTAAAGATATTAATTCTTATTACGTTAACAACAGTACTTTCTCAGTAGTTTTAACCCAAACTTCTAGCATGTAATGAAGTGACCCGGGGAGGATCAGGTTCAATATTAGGACAAATTTCTTCTTGGAAAGGGTGGCTGGGTACTGGAACAAGCTGCCCAGGGAGGTGCGGGAGTCTCCGCACCTCACCCTGGGGGGTGCCAAAGAAAAGGGTAGATGCTGCACTTAGTGACATGGTTTAGTGGGCATCATGGTGATGGGTTGATGGTTGGACTAGATGATGTCTCTTGCAACATCTTAGTGGTCTGTTCCAACCTTAATGATTCTGTGATTCTATGAATCTCATATAGCCATCTTTGGAGCTACTTACTGACTTCTGTGTACATGCACTAGTACCCTCTACTGGTCAGAAATGTACTCAGGTGCTCAAATAGTCTCAAATGGTTCACTGAGACAAACCATTAATAGGCATCCAAATTATGAATGCCTTTTTTTTTTTTTTTTTTAGCTTTCTTCTGTTTTGGTCAAAAAGTTTTCATCTCTATTCCAGTTATATTCATGAACTGCTTGGTAATGGGAGGTGGTTTCTGTCTATACTACAGTTCATTAAAAGTGAACAAAAAAGCATGAATAGTGGAATCAACAATGGCCAGAACTGCTGGAAAAGACATACGATACTGAACAGCTAATCACAGGGAAAATTATTTTGGCATTTATAACATTTCTTTGGTCTTTACATTCTTTCTGTCATCTGTTGTGCTTTTTTCAGGAATGTCAGACGTGAATTGATTGGCAACATCTTTCACTGAGGGCAGCAAAGCTGTATTTAATGCTTATGGTTCTTAAAATTCTATATCAACATTAATGGTGCCTCAGCAATAGTAATTTCAATTTCAGCAGAATTTCAGTTGAAGAATAAAGTAATAGTAGCAAAATCAATTCAAAAAGAAAATATGGCGAAAGGGAGCACAGTGGACAAAAAGGCAAAGAATTTCTCAAAAGACAGTACAATTGACCGTATAAGGAATTTAATTTGCTATTTAGAGAAGTTTGGTAAAGTTATAGCAAACCATATAAGCACTGGATGCCACCAAACAAACGAGCAAACAAACAAAACAAAAAAACCCACCAACCTTCTCAATGCACAGAATGATAATTTTGATCTTAAATATTCCTTATTTGAAAGAGAATGTAGTTTTCATGATTTCTTAACATTACCAGCTCACTTTACTAATATTTAATACAGTATGAAACAAAGCACAGCCTACAGTTCCACATGGCTGAGAACCTACCTCTATAATACATTCAATTTTAGCAATGGAACACAGAGATGAACTTTTGAAGTAAGAGATTGCTGTATCTCTTCAGTGTGAAGAGGATTCTTAGAGTTCATACGTGGGGTTGTGCCACCAGACACTGATGCCATCAGGTTCATCTGAGCCTAGTAAAGCTTGAACAATAAAAAGTTCTTGTAATTGGAGGGAGAGCCAGGCTGGCTTGTTGTTTTGTTTGTAGATTGTGTTTTTTTTTTTTTTTAACCTATTTGTTTGGTGTTTATAGACTGTTACTTTGCATGAAGAAAATACATCCAGAAACTTTTCTGGTTTGGATTATTTTTATTGAGCAAAGTGCGATAATCTACCAAACCCCTTGAAGAGTTTTTCTCTGTTATGCCTAAGCTTGATTACCCATGAACTTTCTCTCCCTTTGTATTCATATTTGGCCTTGTTACAAAGGATCACAAATTTTACACACCAAGGAAACCTTTGAACTGTAAAAATAAATTAGGAGACCAGAAAATGTATTCTGAATGTTTTAATTTCCAATTGCAAAATGGGACATATGATCTTTCCAAAAGCAGAGACTTTTTTTTTTTGTTTATCTTGAAAGATGCTAAATTATTTCTAGCATTTTTCCTTATCAAACTGCAAATGTAAATGATTGTAAATTGTTTACTTAACATTATTTCTAAGAAAATAAGACTTAAATAATCCCTATCTGCATATCCTTGATTGTACCCTGTCTTTCCCTCTCTACCCTTATCCCATAGCCTATGAAATCCTAGAGAGGGGTGCAAAACCCCAAATATGCTATGTTCTTATATATTCCATGAGAATAAGCCAGTGGGAAGTTTAGAGTTCCCTATCCATGGGCCCTGTCAGATAAAAGAAGAGGCCTTGCCTTTGGCCTACCAGTAAAATCCAGTAAAATGATGTTTGCTGACAGGCCAGTTACAACATGCTTTTCTGAAATACTGACTTAGCAGTCTCTTCCTCAGCTAGAGAGATGGAAGAAGTTGTTTGGGACTTATAGTATGAAACTGAAAGCATTGCAGGGATGGCTGCTGGGATCAGATGAAGTAGCCGTGCATTGCACTGCAAGCTCTAGAAGCAGGGAAGAGGGCTTGTGAGAGGTGAAAATAGTCCCAAAGGGAACCAGATATCCTTAATTCTGCTACTCACATAGGCATTGGAGGACATTGTAGTTTTGTTTATTTCTTTAGTGAGCCTGACTTGCTCATGTTTATTTCCAAGAATTAATTACAGATTAGAAATAATCCTTCTTATCTTTTATTTCCACTTTTGCCTGATTAGATTCCCCCTTAGTTAAGTGGGTAGTATATGCTATAAGAGCCAACTATTTCCTGTAAGAGGAAGAAACTCCATTTTCTTTCTTTCTGTACAGAGATAACCAGATACAGAAATGCATAAGCTACTCTTTTTCTTTCTCAGTATAACTAATGATCATAAATGATGGTTTATTCATACCGTTTCACTTTCAGCTCTGCAAAGCAAAGTGGGCATTGTGCATAAGCATCTAATGCATAGGCATATGGCTTCTGAGATGACAACAGCCAGTTCTTCCAACTTTTCCTAGATGAAATAGAAGGGACAGTCTTTCAGAAGAAAAGAAAGGATTTTGGGAAGGTATTTCATTCAATCCACACTCCAAATCTAAGCCAAGGACACTTAAAATATTGTTTAAAAAACAGATTTGATGAAGAGGTCTCAAAAGCTTTTGGTGATAGGTATCTCATTCCATGTCCTGAAGCAATCTATCCTGCTATATATTTTATTTTATTCAGAGGATAAGAACTGTATCTTCTTCATTGTCTTCTCATTCAGGATATTTAATACCTTCCATTCTCCTGCTAGAAAAAAAAATAAAAACAGAACCAAGATAGGCAGACAGATAGACAGATGACAGATATTTTACTTCAGTTAAAAGCATAATATAGCAGATAAAAGGACAGAAGGAGATAAGTAATTTCAGGAGCATATCTGTAAAGTGCTTCAAATTCTGAGAAATGTTATCATTGTGGGCATTTTCATGCCTAAATTATCTATCTGCAACTCTGTAGTTCACAAACACATAAAGAAATATAATCTTAATTAGATCAAGAGAGCAGAATGAAAATCAGGTTGCAACTGTGAATGCCAAGAAGCACTTTGAGATACAGATCAGAGTGCTGGGATGATTAATTTGGCAAGTTACCTAATCTAAGTAAATACTGCTATGTTGCAAAAGACACTTAAAGAAAAAAAGGGCTTGTTAGTTATATTCACCTTAGGGAAAATACATGAGTGATATTGTCTTACACTCTTACTCACTCTGTCTTTGTGAAAATGTTTGCATTGACTGTTTTGCAGTCTTGTTTCACATGGTGTATTTTTGCTTCATTTGCAGATTTGACACTATATTTGAAATGCAAAGTTTTGTATAAAAACTTATAAATACATTTGTACAAACATATGTACAGATATAAATCTATACAGCAAGAGAAAGGGAGAATAAGAGAGAATGAGTGTTACTAAAGCAAAGATAATCAGCTTTTCTGGCTTACACAATGGATACTATAGGAAGATTTTATACTGAGCTCTAAGCAAATATCATCTTTCAATTATTAATACTTTAACTGTCTTCTGTGAACCAGACAGAACCATAGGAAATTCAAGCAACTACTATAAACCATCATATATAAAAATAGTTCAGATTACATGTGGCTGGAAGATTCCACTTGACTGCTATGCCATTTTTAATGCTCATCTTAAAGCAACCATTTCTACAATGATTTTTAATCTTTTCAAGTACATATATTTATTTTACTGATTATTTATTTGCCATTTCTCCATGAAAGCCACTTCCCTTCATTTTCAGTTGCTGCTCTAAATTAATGCAAGTAGTGGTTAAGATTTTAGTAGTATTACATATTACATATTACAGATTTGCATGTAATAATGGTGGTTTCTTTCCCACCAGTGATATTCTGGGATAAATTCCCTGTTAATAAATCATTAAGGGGGAATCTAGAAATTACTATTAATAGAACTTGTACCACCTTACAATTACTCAGGTGAAAAAAAACGCATCATTTAAAATGCTGTTACTTCTAGCAGTTAAATTCCAGAAACTGCAGAATCTAGCCATGTATATAAATATAAAATAATGGAACTGTAAGTGACGTATGATACTGCGGTGATCTGAGAGACAGAGAATTCTTTTACTCGATATTTAAACTTAAATGTTCTTTTCAATCTCTAATTTAAAATGATAATTTTTTCTATAAATATCAAACTGAATCATCCAGCATATTTCAGCAGCTGGACCAAAAAGGGGTCCTTCAACATGGCAGATGCAGTACATTTGTAAATGAACAGCATACAACACAAATCTAATATTTTTTTATTAGGTTTGTTTCATTTATGCCACTTCTGGATAGTCCAAAAGGACCTTCTTTGAATTGTGAATAGATGGAAACGTTTGTGTTACATTTTCCATTATAGAGCCCCTATTTTAGGGAGCTTACAGTATATTCATTATGCACTTAAAATTCTATTTACAAATTACACTTCAGTTATTTGCTTTCCAAAGTATAATAGGCTTCAGGGCAAGCAATATGATTACTTTAAAATAGTGTAAAGAAAGTAACAAAAATTTTTAGTCCAGGCTTCCAAGTTTGCATGCATTTGCATCATTTAAAAAGTCACAAAATCTTTTACAGGACATGAGCGTTAACTTCATTTAATTAAGTAATAATATTTGTACAATCATCATGCCAAAGAATCTCAGACTTCTGTTCTGTGTGGGGCCCAGGGTCCCTTTCATTTTAGCTAAGTGAAAAAGCTATAGACTGTCCCTGCAACATATCCTCTTGCTTGATGAAAACTACCCTAGAGGGAATTGAGGTCACAGCTTAAACAGAAGTCTGAGTAAAAACAGAGGAAGCAAAGGGGAGAACAGTACTCTTAGATCTCTCTTGTGCCCAGAGAACCACAGAATCACAAAATCACAGGATGGCCGAGGCTGGCAAGGCCCTCTGGGTCCCTCAGGCCCAGAGCAGGGTGCCCAAGGCCACGTCCAGGCGGCTGCTGGCAATCCCCAAGGAGGAGACCCCACAGCCTCTGGGCAGCCTGTGCCACTGCTCCGTCACCCGCACAGCACAGGAGTGCTCCTGGCATTCAGAGGGAGCTCCTGTGCTCCAGTTTGTGCCCATGGCCTCCTGTCCTGGCACTGGGCTCCACTGAGAACCTGGCTCTGACCTAGATCACAGTGAAGATTAATGTACCTTTCTAAGGCAAAGTAATCTTGCTTGAGGAAACCCCCACAGCATAAAGGTAATTTATATCGTCAAGGCCACAAGTTTGCCTTCCTTGGGGTTATGTGCCCAGATTGCCCATTCCTTAATGTGCTTGCAAAAAATTGGAAACTGTAGCTGTGTTTGCATAGTCACAGGCATGAGCTAACACGTACGGTATCTTTTAAATCTGAGCTGTTTGCATCTGGCTGTCCTAGAGCATGGGTAAAGCAGATGCAAAACTGTCTCCAGCTGATCATGTACATATTCTGTATGTGAATAAATGTATTTGAATGAAGAGGACAAAAAGCATGAAAACACTCTTTGCAGCACAGTGCAACTGTAGACAATTTGCTTAGATTGACAGACTCCTATTTCAAAATATCTACCTAGCCTGGTCTTAAGTCTGGCCAACATAAATTTGAACACCAGGCTAAGTCCAGAAGCTGTAAGGGAGCCAGTGTTGCCACAGACCCAAACTCCAGAGAAGTGGTGCCAATGAAACCTGCTTCTTATTAAAACCACACAATATTGCATGCTGCCTGCTTCTACCATTCTTAGCCAAATAGATTAATATATTCAAAACATTTCCATCTTTCCTGCTTATCCAAAAGACTATCCTGGACTAGATAGAGTTTAACATTTCATCTGGATGCACCCATTCTAGACTTTCATCTCAGTTTCATTCCTCCTTACAGGAAGAAATTTGGCAAAAGTCATCACTGTATGCTTAATATAACTGAGTGAGATTAGAATAAATTAATTCTTTCTGTTTTTAATTTTATTTTCACTTTTTGCTTTTGGCAGTGCCTAACTTTGCAGATAATTGCTATGGTTGTTTTGTGGTGCTCTGTGTTTCTAAATATGAACTAGTAAAGACATGCTACTGGCTGAACTGAAAAGTAAATTTCAAAGTATACAAATGAAAAGGGGAAGGGAAGGGAAGGGAAGGGAAGGGAAGGGAAGGGA
>NC_034409.1:126062674-126102292 GCF_002078875.1 Numida meleagris
GGGAGGGGAGGGGAGGGACATTCTCTGTTCTTCAATGTTTCATATATTAGATGTTAATTTCAAACATAAACTTGATATACATTCACAAAATTACTGGCAAGTTCACAACTATGAATCTGATTTACTGATGTGGTTCAGAATTGCATCACTAACTTAAGAGGGTACAGGACCAGGTCCTTACTTACATGTGCTTTCTTATGTAATCACAGCATTAAAAATACACTCCATAGAGTTTCAAGATGTTGTGTCACGCTATTGCTTACAAATGCGTGCAGAAGCTATACTGCAAGAGTAACAATGTCAGGAAATAGTACAAATGTGTGTCTAATAAAATCCAGAGTGCATTTTAAGGAACTGCTTTTTCTTTGTGAGATTAGTCTTTCCTCATAAGAAAACAACAAAACAAAAAAAAAACCAACAAAGTGTCCTAACCACAGTGCAGTCCTCAAGGAAGTTATTACACATGGTGTTCATATATCTTGGAAGAAAGCAATGTATAATCCCACATTCCTTTGTATCTCATCTACATAATTTAACTCTCCAGCTGATGATCAAGGAACAATGTTATAAATCACTAAGATGGTTGTTTGCTTTGTAAGAAGTTAATTTCTGGTTTATTACCTCTTGATACTTGGGTGAAAAATTATTTTTATTGAAATCGGATGTTTAGCCATTTCCACAAATATTTCATTACATTCCTCTGTTCCTTTCTTTGTGATCATCAATTTTTTTGCTTCTCTTTTTTATCTTCTGTGCATTTCTCTGTAGATGTTAAGGCCAGCCTTGATCTGAAACAGAACATATAGAGAGTTGGCTCATTTATTTAATTAATAATGAAGTAACTTATTTTGCATATAAAGTAGATACTTGCCACAACTAGTATCCCACTGGAATGGAACTCACACACTTTATCTATATGGCTAGATGCCTTAACTTTAAGGGTAGCTATCCTAAGATCTGGAATCCATCGATTTCCAAATACTTGTCTAGATGACAGTCCGCTGGAGTGGCGGCTCAGAGCATCCAGATTGTGCATAGGAAGATAAGCCCTTGATAATCTGTTAGTAAAGCACCATGGCTCACCTTTACCAGATCCAGTGTCCTCATGACATGAGAATAAGAGATCAGTCCAGCACTCAAGGTGCCAAGTAGATATAGGCCACTTCTTTCCTATCTCTACTCTCGGTCAGTAGTGCACTGTGCGCTGTAGCTGGAGAATGAACATGTTCTTGTGTGTAAAAATCACAGGGAAGGTAAGTCTGGATTGGAAAAGGAATTTCCAAGCACTATCCAAGTGCTGACAGAAGTGGAAGCCATGGAACCAAAAATGGAAAATTCCAGTGTCATATCATCTAACAGGAAACTGTCACAAAGCAACTGCTTTATATATATCTAGATCTAATTAAGTTATTCCACTGAATAAATAAGTAAGTAAACAGTGACATCCTTAAACTTCATGATTCATGATACTCAAATTTTTTTCCATTAAACATATGGACTATTCATCTTTCCTGTGCTGCCATTCCCTTGACAAAAGGCATAAAATGTTAAAAAAAATCACAGCTGCACATTCTGTCATTTGTCTTTTTCCTGTATGTGTGTTTGAAAGTAGCTTCCTCCCCTATGCTTCCCCATCACCCAGTTTCCTCTCAGATAACATATAGTTCCTAAAAATATGAATCTGACCTTAAATAAGAGAGAAAAGTTAAAAGGAGTTGGCAGGACTGGATCCATCTGGTCAATCATATGTTATAGATCTGTATTAAATGCTGAATTTAATCACTGAGTACATTACATATATGAGAATATTAAAAAATAGGAAAGAACCACAGGGAGATCATTGAATTGATATATCACAAACATAGTTCTGTAGACAAGTTTAATCTTTCCAATTAAATCTGAATCATGTCACTTTTTTGAAAGAAGAAAACATGACAAACTCATAAGCTGGAAACTATTCTGTCATAAAAGACACAAACCCCTACCGAAGACAAGGAGATCCTGGATGTAGTGAAGTCCTAATGATTTTTTTTTTTTTTTGCTTTAATATAGATGAGACTTCACCAGCAAATGTTCAGAGATCTTCAGGAGTTCATAAATAAATAAATAAATAAATAAATAAAAGGACAATCAAGCTTCTTATATTCTGAATAATAAATAAGAGCCAGCCATGATGCTAATCAACTTTGTCTTTCTAAAGTGCATAGTCTGTTGGAATAGAAAAAATTTTTTATGATGCTCTTAATTGCTAGTGCTGTAGTTTTGATTTGGGCTTTTTTCTCAAGACAGTTCAGCAGCAGTAGCAATAGGTGCAGACAGCTTTCTCACAGGATGAGCACCTTGAAATTGGGAAGGAAAAAGTGATCTTTTCCATAATCCTGGGTTTTCAAAACATGACAGAGCATGACTTTTTAGTTCTGATTTTTTAATTCACTTGCCACCACTAAATTTGTTCTCTTAAACTGAAAGTTCTTGTCCTATTTAAGAATAGTCAACCAAAAGGGACCTGATGTGAGAAGCTGGACTTTATGCTGCCATAACCTGAAATCATTGGTTTTACAACAGTCCAACTATATCTGCTAAACTAAACAAAACAAAAATGGTACTTGACACACCAGGGAAATGGAATTCTAAGTCCAAGAAAAATACTGAGTTTTTTTCTTTTTCAGTTCCCACTTATACTAGCCAAAAGCTTTATATTCCAGCTGGGCTGCCATGGACCTGGGGAGCCCTGGAGCTCTAATTGCTCTGAGAAGCCTCAGAATCAAAAAGCCTGGCATATCATCAAGTGAGCTGAAAGAAGCCAGGTAGGATGGGGAGATCATGCCTCTCAAAGCTTCCATGTTTTTGGCTAAGACGTATCCCTCCAGGTGGTCTACTGACAATCCTGAAGCTCAGAAAGGGGTTCTGCTAAGGAGACAGGGAAAGACATTTTAATCCATTAGAAATGTCTACATTCCTGCAAATAATTTAAGTAAATAAGCATTTTCCATTAAAGCAACATTCCATGTAAAAGTTTGCAGTTGATCTGAATGCTGCCTTCCTAATAGAAAACAAAAGCATACGGACGCTCACTATACTGCATCTCTACACTTGTTTTTCCTGCCCTCCTATGCTCTTTTTCCAATGCTGAGTACCAATTCATAACAAAACATACTCATATCTTATATTCTGCTTATTCTGTGTTTTGATTCTTCAACATTTCCTTTTATGAATCTTTTAATTCAGTGTTTTGCCTGAATAAGTTCTTTTAACTTGGAATTTTGGTCATGTTTGGTAAGGTCATCAGTTTGAGCATCTGTACTCCACTGCCTCCTTTCTGGATTTACTTTGTAGTCACTGTATGATATAAAAATATCTGCTGTACTAAGTAGACTTGCAAGACAGTCTAATGGATGTTGAACTAAGCTAGAATTCAAGAGCTTTTTTTTATACTACTTAGCATACACCTTGAACATTGGGCATCTGTAAAATGGAAATACCAGAGACTTTATATAAAGAGTGTTAAGATTTATGGATGAAAATTAGTATATAATCCATATTTATGGATGAAAAGTTATTGCTTTTTTTTTGTAATAACGGCAATATTAATTTTCATCTTGTGCTTCATTAATAATAAAGACATATCTAAGTTACTCAAATGAAAGCTATTTACAAGTAACAAATCTATTGCTGGTGGCTAAATTTGCTCTTCAGGTCTCAGAACCTCCATAAAAGCACTGAAGAATTCAGAAAAGGAAAAGTTTAAAAACTCTGAACAGGAGAAGGAACAATAACATGTTAATTAGTTCATGGTCTGTTTCATTCAGACAATCTCAAGTAGTTTACATACTTAAGAGAAGACAGTTTAATATTCACAACTTAGAAACTGCATTCCTATTAGAATCAAAAATATCAGTGTGCCTAAAACTCTGTAGAAACACTTAAAAAATAAACCCACGCTTTCAAACCTTGGAGGGCTAAAGCTCCTCTTCCAGAATATTGTATACTTGATTTTTGGAAAAGCTGAAGATCAAAAATTTCTACAATTTGGAGCAAAAATAAACATTATAAAAAATAGGGGTTAACATTTATCTGAACACCTAAATAGGATTTAAAATTTCTGACCAAACTACTTTTCTCTATGGAGACACCAGAATATATGTGTAACATATCATATGTTTTAATGAAACTAGGGTCAAAAAAATTAGCAAACTGCACTCTGATTTTATATTTCAGCAGCCCTCCAGAACGCCAAACTTCAGGAACAGTGCAAAGATAAAGCTTATATAACAAAATTTCCTCAAAACCAGTTCATGGCACCATGGTAGTTCTTTTTCACTCTATCTACTCCATGATGAGGTGCCAAGTGCATTTCAACTGATTCTCCCTGAGTAATAGTGGCTGAAACATCCAAGAAAACTGCAGAAATTTGTCAAATTCCCTTACATAGGTTTATTTCATTTTATATTCTTTTTTTCTTTTTAATAGAGCAAGAAAACTAAAAGGGAAACTTCTTTGGAAAGCCTTTAATTCATAAAAAATACTTGTGGGAAGTTGGTTAAGGTTGTTCAAAGCTTATGAATTTTGAAATCTATGAGAGACCTCGGTGAGGACTGTAGTATAAGAGCCTAATCGAAACAGGAGAAAAAGTGTGTGGTTGGGTTTTTTTCTCATTTTATTTTTTGTATCAATGAGAGTGTTAAGAACAGTACATTTATCCAGCTGGCACCCTGCACAAACAAACTAAGCAAGGTAGGGAATGTAGCATTTTACAATGTTTTGCCATTAGTGCTGTCATGATTTCTTGCCAAGAGATGGGAGTAAGAACTCACGCACTGACAGACAAAAACACACCTCACTGATTATCTTCAAATGCATCATTCAGAGCAATCAGGATTTACCAGTCTGCATGATTCCTTGGAGACAGCATTGTTTTTTTGATACTTTTCTCAAGTCACACAAATTGGACAGCACTGCTAATTGTCCCCACCTCACCCCAAGCAAGAATCTTTGTTATTGAGTTAATTCTTTATCAATTCTTCTTTAAATATTACAATAATTACGAAGAAGTGGTTCTTTAGATAATAGTAGCCTGCTTAGCAACAAGGACTCTTTACAACTGACTGCTATACCTGATAACCGTAATAAATGAAGTCGTGTTACTTCACAGCCAGAACTCACCTCACCAACAGGCAAACCATGGAGTTAGTTCCTTCCTGTCATAGATCATAATGGCAAGTAGAAGTTTTCAAAGAAAAATCAAATAGGGCAATGAATGTTGAACAATGAATGCACATTCATTGCTGTTGTTTCACAATAAATTCACTTTCCTAAACTTAAACTCATGAGAAAAGTTAATTTGCCAAGTCCAGTTCTAAGGGCTTAGTCTGGATTTGGCAATTTTACTTTTTATTCCCACTGAATTTGAAGGAAACATAGGGAACCTAAGAAATTGAAGACACAGTCATGTGCACCAACTTTTTGTAAATGAAGATATTGCAAAGTAATTAGTGTGGTTATGTGTGACATTTACACATTACTTCAATGTTCAATATCCTTTCAGTACCAGAGCAGGTTTTTTTTCTGCAGAGTAGAAAGAATTTAAATCTTTTATCTCCTGTTTCTATTACAAAATGTGCATTTTCTGATGTAATGATGGAAGTTTGATTTTATTCTTCTTTGTTGTTGCTTTTTTCACGTGGATAATCTTGAACTCCCTTATGCATCTTCCCAGGCATTGCCTTTAGCAGTACTGGCTTTTTGGGTGAATGCTGGGCTATTCCAACATGAAGAATGATGATGTTTATTGAATAACACTCTCAACTGTTTCACCTACTAGCTGTGACCAGGAGATATTTTCTTCTAGAGGCAAATTCAAATCCCAGAAAAATTTTGAAACCTTAGGCCTCAGGAAGATGACTTAAAAGCATTTTTTATTATTGTTCTGTCAGTTGCTATAGGTGATGAAATGCAGCAACATCAGACAATTCATTCTTTGCTCCAGGTGCAACTTAATATATGCCAGGAAGAAGTAATTCAGCACGTCGGTGGGCTTCACCACCTGCCTGACCCAACTTACTTAACTACTACCATAAATAGGAGTGACTCTGATTAAGCAGATGTACCTTCATTGTGTGTATGGCCAATTCTGGAGCCTTGTCAAAGAGCCCATGCAATGCCTCTGGGCTGCTTAAGTTCTACAATAGATAAAAGATCTCAGAAAGAGTTTTTGACAAAATTGTCATGTTCCCCAGATGCCAAGGAAGTTGTTCTTCCAGGCAGACTTCAACAAACTGACACAAGTAAAGACATTTGGGGTTGGCTCAGTTTATCTGTGGTTAGCCCAAAATGGCAGAAACCCATAAATCTAGAATCGGCAGTTTATCTGATTAACTGTTTGCAGTATAGTCAATATGTTAGAGGAAGCTAGATCATTTTACCTTTTTTAGTGAAAAGCATATTCCTTGAGCACAGCAAGGCTGTAATTTACCCTTAGTGCAAGCCTGTTATGAAGGCTTTTATTATTTAGAAAAAACTCAAGTGAGCATTTAGGGCTTTTGTGGTATTTTTACCTAAAGACAATGCTATCATTCCATATTATAGTGTGGTGATTTCCATTTGCTATTCAAAGTTACTTTAAATCTTCAAAAATCTGAATGTATGGATAATGCTCTTCGAATACATCTGTAACTTCAACAAGCCACACTGAAGTCAAACTAGCAATAAATGTTCCCTGACAGATCTCTTAGATGCCAAATTATATTCTGAAAGCATTTTTATAACCAAAGTCTGAACTCTGAAATAGGGGTTTACAACATAAAAAATTACAAAGGCAAAGCCAAATCCCTGCATCTGGATTCAGTGGGAGTGCCGTAAGGCACACATTCTACATTGAAGTCTATATGAATAAATGGTAAAAACCTACAGTAATGTAAATGTCTACAGAAGTATACAATTTTTTTCATGAGGAAAACAGAAGAAGAGGTACTAATAAGCATGAAATATTTTCTTAATATATCCACCTTTTTATCTTTTATTTTTCAAAGTATTTTTTTCTAAATTTATTGATGTAGTACTTGCTACTGAATTCCACATCTATGCTGATAGATCTAAGTCCTCTTCTAAATATGATCTGTAAATGTTGTTTGGAGTACATCATAGGAGAAAGTCAGGACTCTTGCTATATCTATCTCCATATTAAAGCAGCCAAATATTTTGTGTGCTTCTCTAGTACCAGCAGGAAAATGAATCAAATGTGGTCACTGTCCTAGAAGGACCCTGAAGTAGCATACTGCATGGGATTAGTATGGAACGGGATCTGCAGGTTGCCTGAACTCAGATTGCTCTCATGACTGCAGCACCTTACAGGCAAAGACATGGATAAGTAAAATGAAGTCAGGTAGAAAAGTGGCCATTTACTTGCCATTTGCCCCATGCTCACAGAAATAAGTTGCTTTCAGCTTGGCACTACTAAATATGTGCTTGCGATGCGTACTACAAAAACACAAAAATCACACACAGTATAGAAACTCTAATTTCTAATGTTCTGATCCACTAGATTTCATTTAGTCATTCATACTATGTAGATTTGTCTAATGCTGGACTTCTACAAACTTCTCAAGACTTCGTAAGTTACATCAAAACATAATCTAAAGCTGCCCTTATCTGCCCTGACATCCTGAGCTTGAGGAAAATATCCAGTCTTTTCTCTTGTTCACATTCTGCTATGCTATTTACACAGCTCACAACCAAAATGATTACAACTGTTCATTCTGTAAGACCATATGTAAGTGAAAGAACAAAGCTGATCATTGCTAAAATCCTCAAACCTCTAAAACTAAACATTGTTTTTGCCTTCTTCTGTTCAGTTCTCACAGAGGGCAATACAATGATGGTGGCCTATAGGAATCTTTAGAGATGGACAAACACAATTCATGATTTCTCAGAGTCAGTATTCCTGGGTTTGTGCTCAACAGAGTCTTATTTATGACTTGGCACAAACTATTCAAAACCTAATCGGTACAGCTACTCTTAGTGCTACAATAAATCAGCTTAGTACCATGCTTCGGGCCTTCCAGTTCGGGGTTTCAGACTTGCCTTCAGGCATGTAAAATACAGTGAGACTGAAGTGATTCTCTGTTAGCCCTAGATGCAGAGAAACATGTGTGAGAATACCAAAAGGGGTAGGAGAGGGTCTTGTTCAAATAAAATGTTTAGAAAAGTAGGGAAAACTGGAAGCAAAAACTTGAAGCTAGAAAACGGTTTCTAACTGGGTATGCTGGAGGAAAAGGTGTTCAGTGAAAGCAAGAGGGAGAAGAACTCTGATTAGTTTTCCAAACGACACTATTAAATTTATGAAAAAGGTTATGCATCAGGATACTCTGTGTAAATAGGAGGCTAAGTTCATTGGCATAACAGTCATCTGTGCTGATTAGTGAGGTAATGTGACATGACTGCAAACTGCAGCGTGTTTCAAGCACACATCAGAAAGGGTGTCAGCAGGACGCATCTTGAAGGGAGGCCTACTGCTGAGAGGTGAGTATTTGGGTCTGTGTTTCATTGGCAGAAAAAACTTGCACAGCTGAGCAGAGGATTGGCAGCAGAATGACAAAGTAAGATTTTGTTCTTCCATTTGAAATGTCATACTTCAGTATAAAATGAACGTCAGTGGCTGAAAAGGTTAAGATTGAGGAGGTGGAGAAACTTTTCACAATTTGCAATGGCAAACAATAAGAGTGCAGCCCATGGTCACCTCAGTAAAGGGAAGAAAAATCACGTGGAGAATGTTTACAGCACACTGCTATAGGGCCTTCTTGCATTTTTTTCCTTAGATGCCCTAATGAACTTGAATTCCTGGCTAAGGAAGGAAAGCAAAGGAAGTAAATTTCTCATCACCTCTTTTATTTCAGCCTTTATTTTGAAATGAGAGAATTATTTATTTTTCCTTCATCGATTCTCTAGCTGGCGACATAAAGAAGGGATTGTGGCACTGTTATGCTTGGTTTCATAGGTGTGGAAGCAACATACAAAATGCCAGGCAACAGTTTCCAGGTTATTACTCTCGAGTAGTTAACAGTCTGACAGAAGCATCCCGTGGCATTAAAAGAAGTTTCCTCTTCTCACCATTCTGCTGGGAGAAAAGGAATAGGAGGAGAGGAACAGAGTAAACTGCATTCAGTAAGAGGACACTAAATCTATTTCCTCAAATGTGTCTCTCAGTATAGATTGCAGCAGATACCTTCATTCATCCTCCTCGTCACAGTGCATCTTCCAATACCTCCACTTGTTAGCACTTTTCAGGGGCATATCTTTCACTGCCCCTTTTTTTGTCACTAAGAGAACAAAGTCAAAGCAGTGCTGTGTCTCTGGAGGTAACAAGAGAAATGGACTTGCCCTTCAGGTTTCCATCTGGATCACCTTTCAGATAAGCCAAGCACTGAAGCACTGGCTTGGGAAATCCAGGGACTTCAGTGCAGCTGTGGGAGGGTGGATGAATGCTTGTCTGGCCCATGTTCAGAGGCTGCCGGATGCAAGTCAGCCCAGAGGTGCGTGATGTGCCACAGTGTTAGCACAGCACTGTGCTCAAGCAAACAAGCTCTGCAGAAAGGCAGACATGGGATCAAGCTCACCCAACGACACAACTCATGTCTGGAGCTGGTCTGTATCCACAGTCCATAGGCTCCAGGCTGGCGGCAGCCACTCACCAGACATACCCAAAGGCTTGGGAAGCACGGACAGTCACGTGACATCTTTGTTTGCACTGGCTAAAGAAATGGCTCTAGTTTGCCTGTGCCAGCTGACTACCCACTGAGGCCGAGGTGGGCCAGTAATGTGATCTGTTATTAAGTCCCTTCTTCCGCTGCCTATGCTTTCTGCATACCTCAGTGAGTCATGGCCCATATTATTGCCTGCCCTCCCATACTGCTGACCCTCATTTTTCTTTATTTTATTAATCATCACTTACTCCAATTAGTTTGTGATATAAGTTGCCAGGCACCACAGTACAAACATGTGAAATGTCAAAAGCAAATAAAGGAAACCCTGGCACCGGCAATAATGTTAGCATGCTCTCCCAATACAAACACTCGGGGCCTGAAGACAAGCAGAGAACAAGTCACAACAGCACATGGTTATTATTTCTGTAGGTTAACAGCTTGTTTTTCTGCATCATAAAATTGAAAGCAGTCCATCAACTTTTCTAGAACTCCTCATTTTTCTGCTGGAAGTTAAACAAGGTCCTAATTCATCCAGAGAAATGTATTCCCGATTTTCTGCCAAGTAGTAAAAGCAAGAGTTAATCTATTACCAGCTCCAACTTAAGGTATTTAAAAACAGCTGCTTTTCCACATATGTACCACTCACTGGATTTTAGTCTTCTGGGCTCCATAATTCTGCTCTTCAGGAGACAGCTGGCAAAGCCAAATTGTTCATCAGGTATATCCATCAGTAAGATTGTGATGGCCAGCTCCTCTCTTCTCTGACTGGCAGCAAATGAAAGTCTTGAACTTCAGAAAGTCTATCCTGTTCAATAAACTAATGCTCAGTGATTTCCCTTTCCTTCCTTCTTCTATGAGGCCGCTTAAGGAAGGAAGCTGAGGCAGAAACCCTGCTCATCCCTGTGGGAGTGACAGCACTGAATGCAACCAGCAGAGAAGGAAGCTGTGTGCCATGTGAGCACGGGGCAGTACATGTTAACATGTCAGGAAGCAGAAGCTTGGGCAAGAAAAAGTAGCAACACGATGGCAAAACAACCCCAAACAGGAAGGCCTGAAGGCAAGGAGGAGATGTCTGAAGGAAAGTGTAGGAGGATCTCACTTGCTGAGCAGTGAGGTACTGGCACTGCAGCTGCAAGGACACAGCAGTAACAATCCCTGTTCTGGAAGGTTCAGAGAACAAAGATCAGTCAGTGAACCTCTGGGTGAAAGAGATACAAATCTTCCCACGTAAGCATAACCACATAAACCGACAGACATCGTATCCCCTCTTTGATATTCTCACCCACATGTTTAAATACTGTAAATAAATAATCATGGGGGCTCTCAGGAACCAGAAGCATTTATCTCTCAGCTCTCACTGTTGATTTTTGTCCTTTACAGTTACCACTTTCTGTGCTCCATTTTTGTATCTTTTGTGTGCTTTTAATTCCATGCCACCTTGAAAAACACAGTACTTGCTGATAAGATATGCAAGACTATGACTTAAGTAATCTCTTATTCTGAAAACTAGGTTATACTGAATTCTGTAAAATAAGGATAACACCACATTTCCCTACTTATCCTCACCTATTACAAAGGTAGTTGGTGACTTTATTAAAAAGTAAATACACAATTCCTCTTTTCAACAGAGAAATGATTCTTCAAAGTCTTCACAAACACATCCTGCCCCACTTTCACCCCAGACATTCAGCCCTGACGTCTGCATACCACCTGTGGCTCATGGTATAGGTGTGCTTCCTACAAACTACAATTGTACAGATTGCTAAGCTTGATAAACTTTGTTTCAGTCCTTGATTTGGTTTCCTTGATCAAACTTGTCAAAAATGTTTGGGTAGGAAAACTGGTGACAACCCTAGAAAAATCAAAACTTTATTCCTGACAGGGCAGCAGTGCTACAATAGCTTGACAACATCCTGCTTTGATGCTGGCTTCAACCTGGAGAAGGTACTTTCTAGGGTCAGCAGTGAACTAAATAACCACAAGGCCAGCAGTAGTAATGGAAGTTTCCTTCAAACACAGTTGATCTGAACAAAGCCAAAACATTTCACTCAGTGGAAAAAAAGGCAGTGAAAATAAGAAAAATAGCTCTATTAATACCCTTTCAGCTGGATTCCATAAGAAATGTACAATTTTGAAATAAAATAAATACATAATAGAGTTGGATGGTTTTTTTTGTTTTTTGTCAAAGTAGTCGGCTTTTAGTTCATGAACTGTTGATGTGATTTGCTGTTACAATTACTGTCACTGTTTACTGTTACATTATTTACTATTAATACACAAGCTATGGGTTGATATTCACATTGGCTTGTCTGAAAAACCATTTGTGTTAAAGATAGTGAGCATCACATTAGTGATTTAAATGCTGTTATTGATTTATATCACTAATATTTGTATTATTTTTTTATGATATAGTTCAAAAACTTACCCTCAAAGCTTAGCACAATTTTTTGAATGAAATCCCTTCTCAAATTTCAAATGCAAAGTAACAAAGTATTTACTACACAACCCTGGCTATCTGGACTTCCATGGCATGTTTTTTTCCAGTTCTAGCTGCACAGATTTCTGCATTTGCTTGGACCTCCTGTATGATTTATTTTGATTTCACTCATTTTCAGAATGAACATGCCATAGAATGAACGTTAAGTGTAAAGGGCTATCACAACTAAGTCAACTGTAACTTCCTCTAGGTATCACTGGAGCATTTGAATAGCTCCCCTCCCAGTAACAGAGACTGTATGCACAGTAATAACACTTATTTGCTATAAGCTACAAGAAAGAGAGACTAGAGCAAGCTGGTGTCTATCCAATGGTAGTAGGGTCAAAATGAGAAAGTTATTATGATAATGCTATTATTTTAAGCATAAAGACTGGAAAGTAACATTTCAGAAGCTGTTTAAATGATTTCATCAATAATACTAAGAGTAATAGCAACAGCAAAAGCAATAGCAATTAGTAATAATATACCTCCACATACTAGTTTTGGCTTGATAATGTATCAGATTGAAGAACTGTTAACCTGAATGAAACAAAAAGTGTGATTTCTCCATTTTCCAACATTTGTAGTCTTGTAACAGACCATCTGCCAAAGCTTTTCTAGATTTACTGTGACACTTGTTCAAAAAAATGACATATTAAGGCAAAATAATTCCTTCCTACTGTCATTATGGGCTATCAGATTATGCGTCGGTCGTGTGATTGCCTTCAGACAGACATGAGCATAAAACCTCTGACCACTGCCTTCTTCAGTCCTGCCTTCTTAGTGAACTCACCTTTCTCTTGGCTGCTTTCAAACTGGGTCTACACACTGTAATTTTACTGGGATAAATTAGGGGGGTTAGATGATATACTGGAGGAGACAAAATATTGCAAGTTGAGCAGATGTTAGGTGGAAACATTCTCTGTGGTGCAGAAGAACTCAAAGAGTTTTTCTCCTTGGGGTCATTTTTCAAAACATTTTCAGTTTTTATCCAGCTGAAAATATTTTTATTCCTAAGGAGTTCCACAGCTTTTTTCCAAAACTGAATTTTTATTAGTGCATTTAGAAAACATGACTTGTCCAGATTCAGATTATGACAAGAGATTATTGCTGGGAGTTGAACTGGGCTTTTTTGCCTCCATTTTCTGAGAGCCACACCTTTTACAGGTTTCAGAACCAACAGTTCATTAATGGTTAACTCAGATTTTCATTCCATCTATTAAACTAATGATTATGCACTTATCATGGCTTTACAGTCTAGAACATAATGTTGTCCACTATGTTCTCACCTTAAAGGTGGAATTCACAAAGTCACAGAATTGCAGAGGTTGGAAGGGACCTCAAGAGATCATTGAGTCCAACCCCCCTGCTAAAGCAGGAACTCTACAACAGGTCACACAGGTAGGCATCTAGACAGGCCTTGAATATCTCTATAGAAGGATACTCCACCTCTCTGGGCAGCCTGTTCCAGTGCTCTGCCACCCTTTATTTAGAGTTCTTCCACATGTTTGTATGGAACTTCTTATGTTCAAGTTTTAAGGCCATTGCTCTTCGTCCTATCACTACACAACACCGAGAGGAGCCTGGCCTCATTCATTTGCCTCCCACCTCCCTTTAGACATTTATAAACACTAATCAGATTCCCCCCTTCAGTCTTCTTTTTCCCCGGGATGAACAGACCCAGGTTACTCAGCCTTTCCTCACAGGGGAGATGCTCCAGGCCCTTAATCATCTTTGTGGCCCTCCACTGGATTCCTTCTAGAAGATTCCTGTCTTTTTTTAACTGGGGAGCCCAGATCTGGACACAGTACTCTAAAAGTGGCCTCATCAGGGCAGAGTAGAGGGGGAGGATCACCTCCCTCAACCTGCGGGCCATGCTCTTTTTAATGCACCCCAGAAATTCAAATTCAAAAGTTCCACGCCAAAACTCAGAGCTTATGAGAGATCTGTGCTGATTTCTGCAACCCTTGGAAGACTGAATTCTTTGTTTTTCAAGTACGGGCGGGTTTCCTCAGGCATGACGCAGGAGATGAAATTCTCCCATACTGACTGGCTGCAGGTCTCCGCGGCAGTGCTGGGACAGAGCACCCTGAGGACGATGGTGCGGGGGCTGCTTTGCATACCACTACGAGAGGAACAAGAAACCCAGCTCGGCATGTCCTGTTTCGGAGTCACATACGGGACAGGGAGCCTGGCAAACTTAGTCAACATGTATGCTTGCGTGTACGGGCGCTCCGAGAGAGCTGGACCTCCCCCGCTCCATACCGCAAACTTCCCCGAGCTCCAGCTCCCACCCCGGCCCGGGCTGTCCCCCTTCTCCGCAGCTCCCGCGCCCCCCCGCGGCTCCGGCAGCCCCTCCGCCCCCCGCCCCCCGGCGCGGTCCCGCCCGCACTCCCCCGCCGAGGGGCCGCCCACCCCGCAAGAGGAGCCGCTCCGCCGCGCCCTGCCTTGCACAGCGCCCGGCGCGAGGAGGCGGCCGGAGTGACGGAGCGCGGAGCGGGGCACCCCGCGCCCCTCGTCCCCATGCGGCCGCGGGCGGAGGGAGGCTGCCGCCGCGGGAGCTGCGCGCCCGGGCCGCCCGGACAGCGGCGGGGAGCCGCCGTCACCCGCCCCCGGAGGGACGGGCTCAGCTCCCGTCGGCGCTGAGGACCACGCGCCTCGCGGGGACGGACGACTTGCGGCGCGGCAAAGGAGGGAGTAGCGGCACTATTCTCCAGAGCCGCCTCGCCTGGCTTATGCTTATCGGGAGACCTCAGGAACGGCGGCGGCTTCTGCAACATGACGGGCGATGACGAGCCCTAAGGCGGCGTCGAGGCGTGCCGCCGCGGGCTGCGATGAGCCTCGGCGAGCCGCTGCCGGAGGGCCCGCGGGCAGCCCGCTAGCTGCCGGCCCGCCGCTCCGCTCCGCGCCGCCGGCCGTCCGCAGCGCCCCGGGGGCATGGGAGAGGCGGGCGGCGCCCGCTGAGAGCGCCGCGCTGAGCCGCAGGTAAGGAGCCCGGGCAGCGGCGAGCACGGGACAGCGGCGGGGCGCCCTGCGGGGCGAGCCCGGAGGCGAAATTCTTCCCTAATGGGAAGCATCTGCCCGCGGTGACGGCGGCGTCGATGGCGGCGCGCGGAGCGCCCCCGGGCGGCGGAAAGAGGCGGTGCGGCCGCGCCCCGACCCGCGGGGTTCTGCTGAGGGCTGACGCGCGGCATTGGGTCCCCGCGCAAAGCGGCTCGTGCAGTTGTGGGAGGTGCCCCCTCCCAGGAGTGGGTGGGATGCTTTTGAAAGGGAGATTCCGCTGAAGGGAGAATTAAAGAAAACGGCACCTGAATAGTCTCAGAGCAAATTATTAGCTATTTCTCTTTGTAAAGAATGGTAAGTGTCTCATTAACTTGACCACAGATATTTGAAAAACGTCTTCATCTCGACGAGCCTCTCCTTTGAACTTAATGGTTTGCACATGATGCAAAAAAATGATGAAAAAAATCTCTCGCTAGCTGGCAGATCTGAGAAAAGCTTACTTTTATAGTAAAAGCATAAGTTTAAGCATAAGTAAAAGTGACTAATGGAACTAATAATCTCTAGCAGAACTGAGTGTCTTTCCCTCTTTGTTATACATTTCCACACTGTTATACAAGAGCAGGTATATTAAATTTCTGAGGCTAACAGTAGTTTGCCTCTTTGTATGGCTTTAATCTGAACAGCTCAAAGTCTTTTGATGGTGGAGATAAGAATAGGGAGGCAAACTTTCTTCGAAGCTAGGCTGCTTCATCTGTAACGAGATATCTGTAGAAATTATTTAATTTTCAGGCATGGCCAGTACTCAAGGTTCTCATCAACAGTTGCATTTATTTGCCAGTTCTGGCATGGTGTGCCTCTTGAAATGCCTCTCCATGAGGCATCCATCAGGCTTCACCTGCTCTGCTCTGAGAATTTGAACCTCAGCGCAGATGGACACGGCACCATTATGGATACAGACTTCCTTGCTTACGTTTCCTCTGAGGGCCGTGCTTATGTTTCTAAATCCAAATCTAGTTAGTGAGTTAGGGAGCTCAGGTGGTTGATTTGTACTATTTTTGGCAGTTATCTGGTGGGATGGGTATTTAGTATTACCTTGTGATGGTAATGACTTCTCTTTCTTTCATCAGCTGTAGAGGGAGACATGGCAACTTGCTTGAACTAGATGCTTCCTTTGAAATTCTGATTTTTAGATGAGGCGAACGCTAGCCTTGTTGTATAGAGGAAACCTACAGAATGCATTACCATGAGGAGATAGAATAACTTTAGTAGAATAGGTACTGAAATGTGTTACGGGGAAAAAGTTGACTTTCAAGTAGCAAGAGTCCTGGATAAAATAAAAACTCTTTCCAATTGAACTTTGCCTTAATTGCCTACAGACCTTCTGGGAGGCTGCGGAGCATCACAAAGTATATAAAGAGTTTCCAAGGGATTAAAAAATGATCGTTTCTTCTCTCTGCTCCCTCCCCCCTTTTTTTTTTTTTTCCCGTCCCTTGTGTCGCTGGACAACCCAGGAGGAGCGAGGCAAGGCGAGCCGACAAGATGCGGGAGAGGGCCGCGGTGGGGGTACTCTCCGTGGTGCTGATCCTGGCGCTGGGGCTCCCGCCGGGCGCTGTGGCCTGCCCCCACCCCTGTGCCTGCTACGTCCCCACCGAAGTCCACTGCACGTTTCGATCCTTAGCAGCCGTGCCGGCAAGGATTTCTAAACATGTGGAAAGAATCAATTTTGGGTTTGTATTGCAGTTTATAGCAAACAGTTTTATGTTCTTGGTGTGGAATCCTGGAATGCTTTGCACACGTGCAGCATTCCGGGATCTTTGTGTGCACTTTTTAAGTAGAATTGCAGAGAGAAGTTGTTACTTTCAGACACTATATTTCGAACACTGCAGTCACTGGAATGAGGGGAATTTTAGTGTAGCCTCCATGTTTCAAAGAAAAGTTCCTTTTATTTTCAAATAAGTATTTATATGGTGCTCTCAGTTCTTACACTGTCAGTTCTTATTGACAAATAGTACGTGCATCTTACAGTGTTTGAAAACTGTATTGATTAAATCTACTGTAGGATATCTACTAAATGTTGATTATTATACCTGATACACAAAAATGTAGTAGAAGTAAAATTCTCTAAATAGGTAGCATTTTGGACCACAATGAGATAACATATCTTAAAGCAATACAATAAAGACCAGTTATTCTGTAGCATTTGGAGTTGTTTGTTTTTCCCAAGGAAATTAATTGTGATATAAGCAGATGCTTCAGGGAGAGAGAATTCAAGCTCCAACTCACATTTCTCTGAGTACTGCCTGTACTCACATCTGTCTGTCAGACTATGAGATAAGGAGGCAGGGATGAAAAGAGGCACGTGAGCCAGTGGTGTACACTTGCAGCCCCAAAGGCCAACAGTATGTTTGTTCCCCTTCTCCTCTGCCCTCATGAGGCCCCATCTGAAGTACTATGTCCAGGCCTGGGGCCTCCAGTGCAAGAAAGATGTGGAGCTGTTGCAATGGGTCCGAAGGAGAGCCATGAGGATTTATCAAAGAGCAGGAGCACCTTTCCTATGAAGAAAAGCTGAGGGAGCTACGCTTGTTCAACCTGGAAGGGCGAAGGCTCAGGGGAGACCTCACTGCATACTTCAGTACTTGAAGGGAGCTTATAATCAGGTGGGAGACCAACTTTGTAAGAAGTCTAACACTGATAGGACAAGGGGGAATGGCTTTAAACTAAAAGAGGTGAGATTTAGTTTAGATGTTAAGAGGAAATTCTTTACTCACAGAGTGGTGAGGCACTGAAACAGATTGCTGAGAAGAGTTCTGAATGTTGTATACGTGGAGGCGCTGAAGGCCAGGTTGGATGTGTCCCTGGGCAGCCTGATCTGGTATGTGGCAGCCCTGTCCATGGCAGGGGATTGTAACCAGATGATCTTTAAGGTCTCTTCCAACATAAGCCATTCTATGATTCTGTGACTGCTGACAGGCTATCCCAAAAGTGCTGTGTAGGGCCATGACCCTACACATGGTCGTGGTTTAGCATGGTAAAAAGTCATAGTCTTCTTTTGCTTAATATCAGAGCTGCCAGCTCAGTGGCTGGTATGAACTCCTTTCTCCATCCCAAGGCCTCTAACCCGTGTCTGATCATGCTGAGTGATAGTAGGGATCTTGATTTATTTTGTCCTCTGTAATTAAAATGTCTATCCACCAGTGCTTTATCCATCTAAAGTCTAATTTTATTCTCATATTCCCAGGTACTCAGTAAATCTACATTGCAGAAATCCATGTTTTCATTCAATTTCTCAGTCCTCCCAGAGTGGAATCAGTGGAATTAGTATTGGAATGAATCATAACTGTCTAATTTGTGCAGTACAGAACGAATGTCCAATTGGGTCAATCTTACAACATTTTGTGATGTGAAGGATTTTCTCTCTCTTTTTTTTTTACAGGCCATCTGCTCTCAGCCTATTTATTCATGGTCCCCTCTGAGAAAATAAAGTTTCATACACAAAGACTACTAATTTAGTCTTAACTTGATGAACTTAACACATGATTCCAAAGAGAGTCATTGAAGCAGATGCATTAAAAAGTGCTTGCCAAAGAAGCTGCAATGCACAGTGGCCAAATTCTATCCACCAGAATGTATGTCTCCAAGTGGCCTTATATGCCTCTTTGACTGTGAAATGAAAATATTTTGGAGCCTGATCAGTAATCCATGTCCTTGTTTCTCTGAGTCATTGCTCTTCTTTGAAGCCTACCTAATGTTACATTTCTTTATAAATCCTGTTACTGTAGAGTGCATCAAACTGCCCTCCCTCTCCTTCTCCCACATTGAAAACTATACATATTCAGTTACCTCTCCGCTATACATCAGCATTCTGGAGCAAATTCTATCCCTAAATTGATTTTGAAAATCTTCAAAACCTTTTTCTAAGCTTCTAAATTGTGTAGGCATTTTGAAGTTTTATTCTGGTTTGGGTTTTTTTGTTTTTTTTTTTAAATAAAAGTACATTATTTGATGCTGCTAACATAAAAGTCCTTCCCTATTATTTTTTGTATTTTCATTGCGACAAATGACATGTTCCAAAACAGTCTTACCTACCTGTTGCATTTCTTTCATTTTTGAGAGGAGATTTTAGAGTATTTCCATTTTAGGATGCTATTTATTTAGAATGTAAAAATGTTTAGTTTCCTAACTGGAAATAATTTAGGAAAATGTGATATTTGAAAAAGGTGTGGGTTTTTGTTGTTGTTGTTGTTGTTTAGAAGGACTCGTTTAAAATAAAGGGATTTGAATAGGCTGACTGCTATATAAGTCTAAGTGGTCTGTAGTAGGACTAAAAATATTGAAACATTACTCTGAATTTTTTGCAAATTTAGAATCTTCAGATAGATAAGATGGTGAGAATCTAAAAGTATTCCCTCCATATTCAAAGGTTCCAAGTATTTACATTTCTCTGTATCTCTTCCATTCATGTCTAGAAAGAAAGTATTAAAAATAGGAAAAGATCTTTAAAATTTGATGCTTAATTTGGAGTCTTCATGCCCATATTAGCACATATGTCTGATTTTGTGTCTACATATGGAAAACCCAAATGCAAAACTAAGCAGCCAAACTTAAGGCTTCCATATTGGAATCTGACTTTTTAGTACAAAGTTAAATCGAATGGTTTTCAAAAAGTAGATTTTCAGTTTTACTTCTGAAAAAAAGGTTCCTGGGCTCAAATTATATGATTGGAAGCTCAGTTCCTGGACCTTATGTAATTAATTGATGCAGCCAGTTATTTGTTGCTGCAGTTAAGTTAAGCACGATGTGACTTCCTGCTTCTCTTGCTGTTTGGGAGATAGCCATTTTTAATGTCCTCTTTCCAAGTCTTTATTCATTTATTGTTAGATGCTGTTTTGGCAACACTGCAGCCTAGTTTGCCAGGCTCCATAGCATCATGGGTTGGATACAGGCCATTAATTTATTACCATTCTATAAACTGAACTGCATGGAAAAACATACTGACAACTATTAGAACTTAAACGCCTATTTATTACTCCTAGTTTTAAATTAAGACTAAAGAACCACAAATTGATTTGAAAGAAAGCTTAATGTAAACATGAGCTAAGTATACTTGGCCTCATAAAAATGTTTCAGTTACTTCTGGCCCTTTGACAATGTGGTAAGATCCATCCAATTTTTACTGAAAGTTAGGTTATACTAATTTTACATTCGCAGTCCATGATCATAGGATCATTCCACTTGGAAGGGACCTTGAAAGGTCATCTGTGTAAAATGTAACTACACATTGTGATTTTTTTTCCAGGTTTAACAGTATACAGTCTATATATGAAAACTCCTTTGCAGGACTCAATAAACTGGAATTGCTTATGATACATGGAAATGACATTCAGAATATACCTAATGGTGCTCTGAAAGATCTCGTATCTCTACAGGTAATGCTCAGGTCTTCCTCGATTTCATAAATTCTAACTTCTGTGAATAACTGAGGACAAAAATAAGGTTTTTGTTTGTTTGTTTGTTTTTTAAATTAAGGTATCATTCCCCCCTGTCCTAAAATACTGGCATTCTGTTAACTTTGCCTATGTCATACTTGCTAATGCCAACTAATATTCAGTTTATTTTCCAGCTTTTGACCAGTAAATCATTTTTTAGTAGTGCAAAGGATATTTGAATGTGTGAGGAAAACTTCAGAATGCTTGTTTGGATTCAGATACAAAAGCAAAACTAATCTCTTTTATTCTTCTTTTTTTTTAAGGTTTTCAAAATTAGTTACAATAAATTGAAAGTTATAACTGGCCAAACCCTCCATGGACTTTCAAGCTTAATGAGGCTGCATGTGGACCACAACAGAATCGAGTTTATTCATCCAGATGCTTTTAATGGATTAACTTCTCTGAGATTGGTCCACTTAGAAGGAAATTTGCTCCAGCAGCTTCATCCACACACCTTTTCAACATTTATGGTCCTTAATTATTTTAAACTGTCAACAGTAAGACATCTCTACCTATCTGAAAATGCTATTAGCACGTTGCCTGCAGGAATCTTTCAAGGTATGCCACTGCTGGAGAATCTTTACCTTCATGGGAATCCGTGGGCCTGTGACTGCAGCTTAACGTGGCTCCTTGATTGGATTGAAAATTCAGGAGGTAAGAACAAAATTAGCAATGCATCTTCAAGTCATAATATTAAAAGATTTGCATATGAATAACTTTGTTATTTCCTGGGTAGCATTACTTACACGATGTCTATGTGAACTATGTTGTTGGCCAAAGGAACAAGTGTGGAAATCAAGTTTCCAGATTCTTCTGAGTCCTTTAAGCTATTAACTTCAGCGCTGTTACTCACTGGCTCTTCTTCATAGACCACAACTTTTCTGAAGGAGGCAGTTTACACCTACAATGCTGCTACTTTTTCAGAGGAAGGTATGCCTCCATTTAGGCTAAGGTGTGAGAAAAGTGTTAGACTGGAACAGTTCTAGACATATGCAGAAGCAAAATGCTAGAAGCAAAAGCAAAACAAAACAGTTTTATAATACCTGTAGATCAGGAATCCACTAAATGTGGGCTTCTTTGAATTCCTGTTTTCAGTTTAGGCATCTGAGTTCCTAAGTGCCCCATCTCAGGTTACTAAGTGCTTGCTATATAGTAGGCCAGAATGACTAGTGTTACACCACAGCTGCTAAGAGGGAATTGTCATTTCATTGCAACTGAAGAAGTTTCAGAAGAGTTCTGGAGTGATTTATATAACCATTTGGAGCATGGTACTGGATGATGATGGGTCTTGTCATCTTAGAATATATAATTCATTGCAATTTTGCGCTTAGCTGTACTTTTAGGAGTAGTAGTATTAGTAGAATTAATAGTACTTAGCTTTACTTTTAGAAGTGTACAATACTTTAATACATAGTGTAAGTGTCACTGATTGAACCATACTTGAGGCATCTGACTTTGTTATTGCATTTATGTAATAATGTTCTTATATATTCTCCCTCATCAAATAAGTGGGTATATTAAGTCTACTTAAGATGCACTCTAAGGTGTAATGATGAAATAGTAGGTGATCTTCCTTTCCCTGCACAGTGATGACTTGTTACCATTTATTTTCAGTTTGACTTTTTTTCTACAATAAAACAACAGTGATTTTAGGAAAGACAAGATAATTATTCCATGCCATTTTCGTGTGTGACAGTTTTTGTATTTTTATACAACTACAGCACTAACTTCTGTGGGAATTCTGACAAGGAAGCAGCAGTGCTGTTTCAGTGATCACTTTAAAGTATTTTAGAGCAGTGTGGCAACTGCTAATAAGGTGATTGTGTGCTAGTTCTGTCATGAAGTATACTTTCTTTGTCTTTGAAACATATATGAATCTGCAAGTGATAGACGGGTTCACTTAATTATTATATTTGTAAGAATCTCTCAATAAACCTGATTCTTCAGACTAGAAAAGTCTGAAATATTTTTCTGTTAAAAAAAGGTGACAACATTTTTGCAGTTCTTTTCACCTTCTTCTAGAATCTTGCCTTATAACTCATTCATTCATCCTTTGTTCCTCAGAAGTGATAAAAATGACACTTATTTCTAGAAAAACTGGAATACAGCACGTTTCCAAATTAATTATGTAAGGCAACATTTGAAACTGTAGTAAAGTTAAACATAAATACATGACTTGTTTTCCAAACAGGAGTCTTCCTGGCAATGATGGAAGAAAGGACTCAAGGCTATCATTTCCTGTTTGAATACTCCTGTTTAATCTTTATTTTGTCATTACAGAGTTCGCAGTTAATTCAGAGGTCAGGGAAGAGGTGGCATTTTCATTTTTTTGCTGCTGTCAAATAAATTGCAAGTGCAGGAACTAACCAGTAAATTTTAGTAGCTACAGTAGAATTTCTTCTCAGTACTATTGTTAAAAATTTCCTGGATTTTTTTAATGAGAAAATCCAGCATTTCTCAGGTGAATGCTGCATTTTTGAAAGCTGAGATGACCCAGTCTTCTTCAATTTAGGTCCAAAAGATAGATGAGCAGGTTGTTAATGTATACATGCAGGCTTTTTTACACAGCATAAATATTTACAGACTTCTAAAACATTGCTCTGAACACCTCAATTTCCAGTCATTTGATTCAGAAGGAACAAATGTAATTTCCAGAATGATAGTGTAACCTGTCATTAGAGTCAGAGGAATTCATGGTCACTAGGAGAATCAGGCCCATTCAGCTATGAAAGCAAAGAGGCAACATTTAAAAAAAACCTTGGCTTCCTACATGTCATGTGGCATAGCATGCTTCTCCTGGCATCCATTTTACACTCTTGGAAATTCTCTAACTCTAGGACACAATTCTACAACTTACCTGTATGTTGTTTTACTTTTTTAGTTTTTTCTTTGTTTACAGGTGTTCTAAAATGCAAAAAGGACAAAGCTTATGAAGGGGGACAGCTCTGTCCTAAGTGTAGCAGCCCAAAACAGCTGCAAAAAGAAGATATCCAGAACTTGAAAGATATTTCCTGTAGGAAACCTATCATTCAGTCCTCACTGAGGCACAATAGCAGCACTCAAGATGAAGAAGATGGTGAGAGTTATGAACTCCCTCTGGAAGTCCTTCAGTCTTCTCCATGGAACATTACACTGAATATGACTGATGAGCATGGCAATGTAGTCCATTTGAACTGTGAAATCAAGAAACCAACAGGCTCTACCAAGATTCAATGGAATCAAATCCAGACTCAGGAGATTGATATAAATGCTACAATATCACTGGATTTTGAATGCCCAATGAATCGAGAGAACTATGAAAAATTGTGGAAGCTGATTGCTTATTATAGTGAAGTGCCTGTCAAATTAGAAAGGGAACTTATGCTCAGTAAAGAGCCTAAAATAAGTTATCGGTACAAGCAAGGTTCAGACTACGATGCTCTTTATTACACAGGTGTAAAAGCTCAAATACTGGCTGAGCCTTCCTGGGTGATGCAACCTCTTATAAATATCCAATTAAACAGGCGCCAGAGTACAGGGAAAAAAGTGGTGCTATCTTTTTTTACTGTGTTTTCTCAGGCTATTCATACCAAAGACACCAGACAGCAGAGAAGCTGGGTAATGATAGAGCAAAATCAAAGCACAAGGAAAGCACAGAGTGTGGTGGAAGGGTCAGAGTGTCAGCTGAACTGCAACGTGAAAGCCTCTGAGCGTCCCTTCATTCAGTGGCTCTTTCCAGATGGGACTAAACTGCAGGCACCGTTTAATCAGAAGGACAGTAGATTTTCCATTCTCAGTAGTGGTCAACTAGTAATCAAACCAGTGAGTTACACTGATGCTGGCTTGTATCACTGTATTGCCCAAGTGAGAGATGATGTGGATGTTATGGCTTACAGGCTTCTAGTGCAGCCTCCTGCTCTTCAGGTAGCTGACTCAGATATAGTGAGAGTTGAAAAAAATGTTGGAGATCCTATAGTTTTGCCTTGCAATGCAATTGCCAGCCCAGAGGCACGATTGAGCTGGATTCTTCCAAACAGCCAGGTACTTAATGTTTTGTCAAACTCTTCAAAAGGATATGTGTTGGACAATGGTACTTTGCTTATTCCAAAAAGCCACGTCAGTGACAGTGGCCATTACAGATGTGTGGCTGTCAATCAGCAGGGATCAGATCAGTTTACTGTAAGAGTGACAGTAAATAAAATGGTGTCTGACAGATCATTTAAAAGGGTAAAACTGAAAAAACGCACACGCTCAAAAAGCTCATCGAAAACAAGAGGGCGGGTCATTGATGATGAAGAGGGATCAGGCACAGGAGGGGGAGATGAATTCCCACGAAGAAAGAACCACCTGAAGGACAGAGAAATATCCTTTAAACAAAAAAATGACCAGGTGCTAGAGGGTCAAATTAAAAAGGGAAAGAAAGGCAGAAGGAAAATGAAAATTTGGAAAGGTACTGATAGAACCCAAGACAGCAATGTTGCAGAAGGCCGGAGAGCATTTGAATCTCGAAGGAGAATTAATATGGCAAGCAAACAGATTAATCCACAGCACTGGGCTGACATTTTGGCAAAGGTCCGTGGGAAGAACCTTCCTAGAACAACAACAGGTACTGCCATTTTGTTAACAACTACATTGCCATCAGACATGCAGAAAACTACTCCTATCCCTCATCCAGTAGCCATCCCTCTGCCTTCAGAGGCAGCAGCTGATGTAGTAGATTCTTCTGCTGATACATCACCACCGGGTGAAAATGAGCCATTCTCAGTCACTGTTTCCCACAGCAGTAAAGCATTTTCAGCTTGGTCCACAACAGCAGGGCCAGAAACTGAACCTTTCTATGACAAAAGAGCTTTAAAAACACCTGCAAGTATACACTCTGTAGAAATCCCTGTGTCGGGTCCTGTCTTTGCAACTGTGCAACCCCATGGCCAGCAGCATCAGGATGGCAGCGCTTATTCTTCAGTTGTAGTCAAAGAAAATATTCATGCTGTCACTGAAGAACCTTTAATCAAAGAAACAGTGACCAACTATCCTAATATTCAGAGCAGTTCATTCACAGTGGAAGGTGTGGATGCAACTGTATCTTCTAAGTCAGAGGAAAATTCTGCTTTTGCTGAGCTACCACTTGATGCTTCTGTCCTAGCTGAATCTCAGACTGTAGATCTTCATAGTGTCTTGGAGACAAATGAGAGATTAAATGAAGTGGATCAAATGAATGCTGGTAGTATAATTTTGGCACCTTCTCAGCTGGATGATATCATCCCAACAGATTCTGTGGGCTCTACTGCCATTTCTTCATCTGTTACAGAAAAAAGCAACGACTTGATACATGAACACAGAGATGTATCCACTAGTCAGACAAAAAAAGCAGATTTAAGTACAGTTTCTCCAGCTGTCATATCCATCAAGGTCCAGAGCAAGGAAGAATCAGAGACCTACAGGAGTACAGTGACTCAAGAAAGCACATCCAGCACTTACACAAAGAGTTTTCAGGGGGAAGAACAGAGAAACTTGTCTGCTCCAAAAACAGATCCCACATTTGTTTCACCAAGTATGAATGTTCCTCACAAAAAAACAGAAGAGATAACTGCTGCTTCCATCAGCAAATTGACCACTACTGCCACAACACCAACACCCTATAGGAAGACAACACCTTTGCTAGTTACTCAGCATGCTAGGAAAAGGCCTTATGGGAGAAGGAGACTGAGACCAAATAGAATCCGACAAAGAACAAAACCTTTCCACCGTATTGTTTTAACCACAGAGGCAATGCCTATCATTCCAGGAACATCTAAAGTTGAAGCTGTGACCAAAGCTGCTTCTGCAGTTCTGGGAAGTCCTGATCTTAAAAGCAATGTCAAAATACAGGCTAAGGAAGAGGAGCATAGGGAAAGCACTCCTTCACTAGTTACCGATCCAGTTGTATTAGAGAAAATGACCAAAACTGAAGAGCTGGTCACAACTTCTTTCTTTAGGCCTACTACTCCTCGACCTGAAAGAAAATATGTGGCACTCCCTACTTCTCCTGAAACCTTGGTACTTCCAGTGACTGAGCCCATCACGATTTTGTCATCATATTTTATGCATAACACAGTTCCCACAAAAGAGTCAAGTGCACCTCTGAAACCACAGCAAAATACAGTGCCAACATTTGACTCATTAGAGAACGTATCTGAAGAGAGGAGCCTTAAAGCAGATTCTAAAGCCCCAGATAGTGAGGCAGAACCGTCAAGTACAGCTACCTCTGAGTATAGGAGCAGCTTGGTATCTACTGCAAAATCCAGTTACCCAGAATCTCAAGAAGAGACCATCACTTTTCACTCAGACGTTGTGGCTAATGAAGCCACTGCTGGAACATTCCAGCCTATGTATCCTACGATGACAGATGTAAGTATTCCTTCTGGCACACTGGAAGTTTTTAAAGATGTGTCAGATTCAGAGGGGTTATGGAAGCCCACAGTATTTTTAAAAACATCAGCAATAACGGAGCAACCCCAGCAACAAGAAATTGTGTCTTTGTCCTCCTCCTTCAGCACAACAGAAACTCAAACTTTTCCACCTACAGAAACAGAAATATCTGTTGTGTCTCAAACTGGGGCAAAAACATCTTCCTTGGATAAGAAGGAAACAATGTCAAATGTATTTCATCATGATCCCACTTTGCAGACAGCTGAAAAGCCTCAGACTATACACAGTGTCTTTATTCCGTTTACAAAACCTCCTACTCTTCCTCCCCCCATTTCAAGCACTTTACATCCTTCTCTTCATTATACTAGCAAAGGCAGTAACACCTTCAATCAGGAAAGGTTGCCAGCAGTAAAACAAGCTGAAGCAGAAAGTGAAAGAATGGTGGTGAGCTCAAGACAGAATGTACACCCTACTCCCTTCTCTAGCCAAAACAGGATTAGCATACAGTCTAAAGAGGAACAGTTCAAAGAGATGTACAGTAGCAGGTCAAACAACAGTTTATTGCTAAATCCAAACCTTCCCCATCCACCCGCTGGAATGATACCAAGCCTGAATCAAAGACTGCCTGTTGTGCCTCCAAAGCATGTTCCAGTAAGAGGCACAGTGAAGCCTCCATATGTTGTAACACAAGGCTCATTTCGTTATTTTATAACACATCAGCCTCTTCACTACACAAACAAACCAGAGATAACAGCATATGCAGCACACACCATCCAGGACAAAAAATCTTTTGCCTCTCAGAGGGAGACAACTACCCCAACGCAAGCTACTCCATTTCACAGAACAAATACATTCCCTTCAAGCAAGTTTAGTAATCAGGGTCAGAATAGATACAATATTAATTCAAGATTTTTTGGTAGTAACTATGTTCCAGATAACAGAGGCACAGCAGGGAGACTACCAAGTCAAGAAATGCCCTATTATCCCAGTTCCAGAATGCCATTCCTGTTCAACAGGACAAGGATTTTGCCTCACTTAGGTATACATCCTAAACCTATGGTCCCTGGTCAACTAGTCCCAAAAGACACAAATGAGAAGAAGGTTGCTCAGGTCTCACCTCCCAGGATTACAGTGCAGAAAGCTACAGCTGTTCCAATGCCTTCACACACCACAACCACCACATCACCACCAGCAGTGATTTTGAAGATAACCCCTCCAGCCTTTTTCTCTCAGAGCAGAAAACCCCAGATATCCACTACAGTTCAGCCTCTTAAAAATGTTCACTATCATCAAAAAGTTCCATCTGTGCCTTATGTGGGAGGCATTACATCACACAATTTATCTGTAATTCAATCTTCAAGCAATTTCAGGACAACTGGAGAAAGACCTAGAATTATAACAAAAGGATCTCAGAGCATATCCATCCTTGCTGAAACAGATGCTCTTATCCCTTGTGATGCAGTAGGGGAACCCAAGCCTTTTATTACTTGGACAAAAGTCTCTACAGGTAAGACAGATGAAGAAGTTTCCTACACAGTTTTAACAGTACTAATACTTGGGTTTATACATAGAAATACAACATAATTACAGAAATTGTCCAAAACAATGAAAAAACACTGAATATTTTGTCTGTATCAGCATAGATAAAATGTGATTAATTGCAAGCAGTAGTTACAGATAAAAATAAGTTAGCTGTACTTCTTGTAGTAAAATAAAAGCTCTAGCATTTAATGAATTTATTTTTTGAAGGAGGAATAGCAACCAAGGGATTATTCACAGCAGTTGAACTTATGACAAAGCTTGAGAATAATGGTTTGTTAGCATTGCTACCTTAGATAACGATGTGTGTATTATCTCCGTAAGCAAAAGAGAGATTTTGTGAAAATCTAACATGAAGCACAGAGCCTTTAGAAGTTCCCACACTGCACAGTCTTGCAGGCTAGTATGGTTAGGTTTGAACTAGAAACAAAGACTGTGGACAGTGTCAGAAGATGTCATGTGATCCATCTGAAGATGTAGCTGGTGTTAAGTAATTCTGTTGTCTCCCATAAGCCTTCTTTAGTGCAGGGATGCATGTCTAAAAAAACAAACCTTTTGCCTTTCTGTTTGTTTCATCTTCTCAGGAGCTCTGATGACAGCCAACACCAGGTTACAACGGTTTGAAGTCTTGAAAAATGGTACCTTCCTTATCCGAAATGCTCAGCTTCAGGATCGTGGACAGTATTTGTGCACTGCTCAGAACCTGCATGGTGTAGATAAAATGATTTTTGTGCTCACAGTTGTAGCCCATCAGCCCAAAATTTTACTTTCCCGCTATCAAGATGTTACTGTCTATTTTGGAGATACCATAGCAATGGAATGTCAGGCTAGTGGGACTCCAACCCCACATATTTCATGGATTTTCCCAGACAGGAAGATTTTGCAGACAGTCACCACCACAGAAAGCAGGATAATGCTTCATGAAAATCGAACCTTATCTATCAAGCAAGCAACATTTTCAGACCGAGGAGTGTACAAATGTGTAGCTAGCAATGCTGCAGGAGCCGACAGCATCGCAGTGAGGCTCCACATTGCAGCCTTACCGCCCATCATTCAGCAGGATAAGCAAGAGAACATTTCCTTGCCCCTTGGTAGCAGTGTTAATATCCACTGCACTGCCAAAGCAGCCCCTTCACCCAGTATTCGTTGGGTGCTCTTTGATGGCACACAAATTCGACCTTCCCAGTTTGTCAATGGGAATTTATTTGTTTTTCCCAATGGAACTCTTTATATTCGCAATGTCTCCCCCAAGGACAGTGGGATCTACGAGTGCATTGCCGCCAACATGGTGGGAGCTGCCAGGAGAATAATACAACTTCATGTGAAGAAACAAGCATCAAATGCTAAGATCACTGGGAGCTCTCCTCAGAGGACAGATGTAACTTATGGCAGCATCCTGCATTTGGACTGTAGTGCTTCTGGTGACCCCTGGCCTCGGATATTATGGAGGTTACCTTCCAAAAGGATGATTGATTCCCTACACAGGTAAATGACTATTTCAGGTGTTGCAGCTAAATTAGAATTTTAACGAACTTTAAGAAAAGAGAGCTCATATCTGTACAAGCTTCACTCTTGCCTTCTGTGAGTTTTGAATTAGACCATCAACCATTAAGGAAGAATTTGAAATCATATCAAAATATGGTCAAGTTGTAATTTAGCATAACTTTCCTGAAAGCAGCAGTACTCTTGAAAAGTCAGCTTCAAGCATTCAGGATAATCTGCCACTATTTGTCTTGTATAGCCACTCTGTAAATGTAGCAAGAAGTCCAGTGCCAAAAATTCGTGTTCCAGTGTGCGTAATTGCATAAAGTTTGCATAGATGCATACTTTCCCCCAGAAGAACTGGGATCACTGTATTTCACTTATACTTGTATTTATCATTATATACTGTAAAGAAATCATAATGATTTAAGTAATCATGAACATTTTAACATTAGGTAAATTAATGTTACCTTAGTAAAAGGTCTGTGCTTAAAATAATATGTTCTCTAATGTTCACTGCATCAAGTTAAATATTGCTTTTCCAAAACAACAAAACTGTCCTCAGACTTGGCTGAAATCACAGTTTCTACTCCATAAATCTTCTTTGAGCACTGTAGACATTCAAGAAATATACTGAAATTTAAATAAGCAGTTATCAATAGCTTTCTTAAAAGTGGAATGTAGTCAGCATTTTTTCATTGGGCAAACAATGTATTTGGGTAACCTAGTGCAAAGACAGTGCAAAATCCAGAATTCATTTTATGCCTCATAGCACTAGCAACAAAATACAGGTTTTTTTTTCTCTTATGATCTTTATTTGGAGATGGTTTTTCTAAACAGCACACCTTCACTTTGGGGAGAAAACTGTGGAGCTACTGAGGAAATTATCTCTGGCCACAATGCACCAATTCCATAGTGCTTTGGAAAGTAATAATAGCCTTTTAGCATATTTAAAAAAAAAATTCCCATATTTTGAGGTTTAGATCATTAATAAATTAATACTGCAGAAGTTACCTACTCTGTATTATTGAGTCTGAACATTTTGCCTCTTCGAGATTTTCTGGGGGTTAAAAATGTTGAACCTGAGACCAGAGGAGGTAGTTCACCTTGATTTGTTTTTACCTGAGTACTCAAATGCCAGACTCCATAGTTTTGTTCTGTATACGTTTGTGTGGAGTATATCATTCAGACATGACATGTTTGAATGTTAGAGAATTCAGCATATGTAGTCAGAAGAGTAAAAATAAAGGAATAATATTAAAGTCATTGCAGAAAGCAGGGCAGAATTGTTTGGTTATGAATCAGTGGAATTTTTTTCTTCCATTTGCTTTTTCATGTAACTGTCTTGGATATTTCAGACCACCTAACTGTCTAACAACAGCAGTGTTTCTGTGTTTCCATATTGTTGGGTTGCTGTTGTTGTTTTTCCCCAGGTTACACTCAATAATTACTTCCTAAAATGGGATTTTGCAACTCATGTTCTCTTTTCTTTCCTTACAGTAACTTGGAGACTAGAATCAAAGTATTCAGCAATGGGACTTTGGTTGTCCATTCAGTTACAGATAAAGATGCGGGAGATTATTTGTGTGTGGCTCGCAATAAGATTGGGGATGACTATGTGGTCCTCAAAGTGAATGTGATGATGAAACCAGCAAAAATAGAACACAAGAATGAGAATAACCACAAGGTCAAGTATGGAGGTGATCTGAAAGTTGACTGCGTAGCTACTGGTCTACCAAATCCTGAGATCTCCTGGGGTCTGCCAGATGGTAGCATGATCAATACCTTCATGCAGTCAGATGACAGTGGCAGCCGGACAAAGCGATATGTGGTCTTCAATAATGGAACCCTGTATTTCAATGACGTTGGACTGAGGGAGGAGGGGGACTACACCTGCTATGCTGAGAACCAGATTGGGAAGGATGAGATGAAAGTACGGGTCAAAGTAGTGGCTGAACCTGCAACTATCCGAAACAAAACCTATGTCATTATTAATGTACCCTATGGTGATGTTGTCACAGTAGCATGTGAAGCCAAAGGCGAACCTACTCCCAAAGTAACTTGGCTTTCCCCAACCAACAGGCCCATTCCTACTCTATCTGAAAAATACCAGGTATATAGGGATGGTACTCTCCTCATCCAAAAGGCACAAAGATCTGACAGTGGTAACTATACTTGCGTAGTGCGGAACAGTGCTGGAGAAGATCGGAAAGTGGTATGGATCCATGTCAATGTTCAACCTCCCAGAATCAATGGGCATCTCAATGCAATAACATCTGTAAGGGAGACAGCCATCAGGGACAGCAGGAAGCTTATTGACTGCAAAGCTGAAGGCATTCCAGCTCCACGCGTCCTGTGGGCTTTTCCAGAAGGAGTAATTCTGCCAGCCCCCTACTATGGAAACAGAATCACTGTGCATCGCAACGGTACTTTGGACATCAGAGGGGTGAGGCAGACAGATGCAGTGCAGCTTGTATGCATTGGACGGAACGAAGGAGGAGAAGCAAGACTGATTGTGCAGCTCCTCATCACAGACCATTTGGAGAAACCTTCCTTCAGGGACCCTGTCAATGAAAGAATCACTGCAATTGCTGGGCACAGCATCAATCTGAACTGCTCAGTCCAGGGGTACCCTGAGCCCACCACAAGCTGGATCCTTCCCAATGGCACTGAAGTGCTGAGTGGCAGCCGTCTGCACAGATTTTACCATAAGCGGGATGGAATCTTACACATCAGTGCTCTCTCCACAGGGGATGCTGGGACCTACCGCTGTACAGCCAGAAACCCAGGTGGCTATGTGGAACGGGTAGTCTTCCTGAAGGTGGGACTCAGGCCAGAAATCAGCAACCAGTATAACAACCTGGTGAGCATAATCAATGGAGAAACTCTGCAGCTCCATTGCATCACTCAGCCAAATCAACGGGCGCAGATCTCCTGGACACTGCCCAATGGGATGGTCCTGGATGCCCCACAGGCTGTGGGTCGCTTCTCCCTCCTGGAGAACGGCTCACTGACAGTGCGTGAAGCTTCTGTTTTTGACAGGGGCACTTACCTGTGCAAGGTGTCCAGTGACTATGGCACTTCTATTATGAACGTGCCTGTCATCGTGATAGCCTATCCCCCCCGGATTACCAGTGAGCCAGCACCTGTCATCTATGCCAGGCCTGGAAATTCAGTAAAACTGAACTGTATGGCCATTGGGATTCCTAAAGCAGAAATAACATGGGAGCTTCCAGACAAATCTCATCTGACAACAGGAGCTCAATCCCGTCTGTATGGAAACAAATTCCTCCACCCTCAGGGGTCATTAGTCATCCAGCAGTCTTCTCAAAGGGATGCAGGCTTCTATAAATGCACTGCTAAAAATATACTAGGCAGTGATTCGAAAACAACTTACATACACATATTCTAATACTAAAACAAATGCCTTTGGCTGAGTACTAGAGTTCCAGTCACTGCCAAGCAAGTGCAAGGAAAGTACTCTTTGCAACAAAGCCAGGAAGGCTAATGGCAGAAAAACAAAGAAATTAATTCTATTTTCATGCAAAGTGCATAGCTTTTGAAATCGACATATTAGTACTTCCCTGCAATAGAAGGAGACAGTAGATGTATCTAAATTAACACATTGGAAAAGGTCTTTAAATTAAGACAATGTGATGTGTATTTTCATGCAATCCAGTAGCATTTGAGACCTGAAGTACTCTATCCTTGTCAATAGTCCAAAGCTATTCCGTGTTTTAACAAGCACCTTAAAAGCACCAAAGAAGTATTAAATGTTACTAAATGAGCTGCAGTGATAGAAGTGCTTTAGTATTTTGTTGGAAAAACGTATTTTTCTTTATCCCCTGCAGCGCTTTTACATAATGTAGTCTTATAGAATATGATTACTAACTTTTCTGTTCGTTCTCCTATCAGCTCTTCAAAATCAAAGACTAATTTAGCAAATAAGAGTGATCTATTTTAATAAAAGTACATGCAGACATTAATTACCATAACATACAAACCTTTTCCAGCTACTATGGATGCTCCAGTCAAATCATCCATTATATATTTTATATATATTTTTAAATCAGACTATGAGACTAGAAAGAGTAACAATGAATTTGGTCTCATTTTATAAATTATTGGTCTTTACAAGACTCTGATACATTACAGTGTTTTATAATGTTAAGGTCAATATACTGTACATTTTATAATAAAAAATATTTTCCAAAAATTATATTCACTGTTTTTTGTTTGTTTGTTTGTTTGAGGAAATAGTGATCTCCAGAAGCTGAGAATATAAAATTAAATTGGAAAACAGAATTCATGTATTGTTATACATATTCTTTTTCTTTGTAAACATGATTTCCTTATAAAAATCTAACACTTCTGTTACATATAATTCAGAATACATATGAATATAAAGCTTAAATACTTTTCTTCCAATCAATGATGTTTATTTGGGTAATTACATCATTTTAATAAAATTTATTTATTTTGCTGTTGAAATGGTTGCTACAAGTACCTGAATATGTCCATGTTTCCACTTAGAATTTTGAAAAAGTTTACTTTAAAACATACAGATTCTTTGAGGTATTCCTGAAGTCTTAAGCTTCTGATTGGTTGTAAGACTTAACGCTCATGTTTTAAAACAATGATGAGAAAAAAAGCTTTATTTTTATTCTTTTTCTGTTGATTACAACATGATGGTAGTAATGTATTCTGATATTTACATTTTCTAAAAATGTAAACTTAATGATTATCACATAACGTGATAGGATATTTGATAGAATTTATTTTTAAGTTGAGGCAGGGTAAAAAGTTGGGTTTTGTAGCATGATATACTTAAGTTGCACCTATGTTACTCAAATAAATAGTACTTAATTATATCATAATTTCTTTTCTATTATTTAAATGCTTGGTCCCTAAATTAGCAGTTCAGGACTTAAGTTGAGGAATATGTCTAAATATCTGGCAGGGAAGTTGCTGCTCGGTAAAGGAGCTAATGAAGAAACTGACAAGTGTTCAATGACTTTGGCAAGATTGTTCACATGGTTTTTTCTAATCTTGCCAATTTCCTTGAACATGTCACAGATTAGGTATGTCTTTAGATCCTTTGCTTAATTTTAAAACTTTATAGCAGTTCTTGTAAAATGGTAATACAATTTTTGATAATAATATATCTTTTAAAAGGGACTGAAGTTCTCATTGTAACATTGAATCAAAATCAAGCACTTTTATTCATTTTTCTCTCTAATCTTCATTCAATATTTAAATGAATTTAGAAATACTCTTGGATGCTGAATGACTTCTGGATTCTTCCATTATGCAAAAAAAAAATCTAAAATCAAATGTTTCATCTGTTGAGATCAAGTGAAGCATTTGATAATGCATTAGTCATGAATACAGAATTTGCATTGCTGCTAGTGGAAGTTTTGGAGGCATAAGAAATGAAAATTTGGCTTTAGTATTCTTAATTCGGGTCAAGACCTGAATGCTTGCAAAATTCCCTCAGAATTGGACATCACATTTTTTTAATGTGTTATAATTTCCATTATGTTTACCTTTAACCTTTCATGAAAGCATATTACCAGTGAGAGGCCTACAAAATACAATTCTCTTCCAAAAGAAATATCACTACAGCTTAACAAATATCAGATGAACACATTTCACATTCAGGCAGTGCTTGGCCATATGTTCTGCTGTTCTTAGGCCTAAGTCTGGATGTCACTCCATATGCTAAAACATTCATTAAATGAAGGTAGTCATAGGACTACGAATATAAACCATAACTTCTTCCTTTATTTCCATAATTATATGAAGATGCATTAAATTAGTCAATGAAAAATTCACATTACTTGAAGGACTTTACACTTCACTAATTTTTTTTATTCAGAATCCCTCATTCGTCTTTCAGACTACACAGGAGCCATGCATTCAAGGCCAGTGGAGCTTGTTCGTTTACCATTTTTGAGAGGTGATGGGACATTGAGTGGTTGCTCTTGATTTGAGAAGATTTCACCGTTTTTACTTGATTAACCAAAGTAAGTCCTGCATATTTTCCATGGATAGAAAAACTTACCGTTCCTTGCTTTTTTGATTTAAAAAAATATTTATTTAACATCTTTTTTGGAGAAACAAGTTGTCTCATTACAGCTGTGTTGATTACAAATTGTAATTGGAGTTGTATATACAATTTTTTGCTTTGGCCATCACAAAAAGAGGTTTATTGCAACCATATCCCTAGCACTACTTAGAAGCAATATAAGCAAAGGTAGGAACATAGGCCAGAAAAGCAAAAAAAAAAAAAAAAAAAAGGAATTAAGTAGTGTGTTCATACCATCAAGATCTGATAAGATCCCTAAAACACTAGCCAGTTCACTTACACATTTTAGTGATTATCTTCAAAAACTCATGAAGGCCAAGTTAGGCACAAGAGGACTGAAAAAATACTAATGCTGTAGTTGAGAAAACATAAAACAGCTGAACTCTGGTATCAGTAGAAGTATTTTGTTTAATTCATTACTAAACAATCAATCTAAGAGCATCTGTAGAATAACCCAGTGATAGGAAACAGCTGTTCTGCAAGTTTCCACTACAAATCATGTCAAAGCAAACTAGTTACCTTCTCATAAAAGTAATTAGCTCAGAGAATGGGAAGAGAAGATTGATAACAACATTTTTTACATAGTCACACAGCATGTTCTCATCTCTAAACTAAGGAAATATGATTTACCTCTCACTTCAGTGAGAGAACAGACATTTTCAAAACATTTAAAGAGGAGTTATGATGGGCTGTCAGTTATGAGGGCACGCCAACTGAGTCCAGCCCAGGTTGTTTTTCTGGACCAGTACTATTCCAAATTTTCATTAAAAACTATCAGGTATAGAGAAGACATTCTGAAAATAGGTGGGTAATATAAAACTTGGAGAGGTTATAGCAAAGAAAACAGAATTATGATTCAGAATGATCTTAGATCAGTGAAATGACTGGAAACTGATCAACTTAATAAATACAATAATTTTATTCAGAAGGGGGAAATTGAATACACAAATAGCGAACAGTTGGTGAGGAAGGCGTAGGAGTGGTACAAATTGTGATACTATTCAAACAAATCATCACATTGAAAGGAGGGTTGTGTGAAGCAATACAATGGAGATAATGGAGATAATTATTCTCTTCCCAGCCAGGATCAAATATAAACAAATTGAAAGGAATCCAAGAAAGTGTTCTAGGAAAGTTAACGTATAAGGATAAGTTGAAATAGGATATTTTTTTAGATTCAGAAAAGAAGAGACTGAATATTAAACATAGCAGTTAATCAAATGTGTGAGAAGTCCTTACAGAACCAGTAAACAGTTGTTTCTCGGTCTCACTGAGGTTAATATGAAAAATAACTGAGTTAATTTACTGCAAGCTAATTGTAGGCTATATAGTAAGAAAACTCTATAAATGTAATAGTAGTTAAACACTATTATTATACCTGAAATTATTGTAAATTTCCTATCTCTGGAGACAGGTAAAAACAGTTTAGTCAGATATCTGTCACAGACAGTCAACATCCTTACTCAAGGAGAAGAAACTTGAGAAATCTTGGGATTCCTACGCTTCTGCTTTGTAATTATGTAATCTTCATGATAATCCATGAAGGGTTCTTAATGGTGGATTGCACAGTAGATATGGACACATAACAAATATGTCCAATTTAAAATCATCTTTATGGTGGAAATTTCATGGAGAGATTTCTAGAAACAGCCATGTAACATAGAGGCAGGATCCCTCTGTTTTTCAAATAATTTAGTTTATAAAGGCATCTCACATCAGACCGCTCTCAGAGCTGCACAAAGCATAAACCAGTAACTGCTAGGCCTTTAGGTATTTATTTTGCCCAACTTGTATTTTAGTTGTCAATAAATAGAAAACATATTTTTAAATGAGCATTCATCATATTTCAATACAAAATTGCCCTCAAACCTATGCACATCTGGCTTGTACTTTCACTGTTACTTGTGTGATGTAATAGAGAGTATTCCCTCTCTCTTATTGTTTGCCACTTGAGCATAGTGTGTTCCAAGTGATGAAATATGGTGTAAGATCTTGCAGAGAGCAATTAACACCCCATTAATCATCCCCAGAAGAAAATGCTCCCTGGAAAAGATAAACAATAAGACAGAATCCATTGCACACAGTGAGGAAACGCGTGAAGGCAACACATGGAGAATTATCATCTTATGGAAGAAATAGTGGGTTGTTAGTTGCCATATGCTGACGTATAAAGCTGAAGATTGGTGTATGTGTTCTAAATGTTCGTATGATTTTTCAGCTACTCTCATTTTTCTAGCAAAAGATACCATTTTTCCCTGAAAACCTTTTATTGCTGGTTCATTCCAGTAACACTAACACTGAACAATTAGCGTAAATGTTAGTAACTTTGCTAGAATAGAATATACTTAGCAGGGACGAAGAGCCACCCAAAATATTAACTTTCTCTGTGAGCACTCTTTCAGTGATACCATGTTGGGTTTCAGAAATGATGTAATAGAGAGAAATAGGGAATGCCATAGAGAGTGGGGATCATAATTGAGGACATTCCTGTCATGCTTCTTCCCTTCCCATAGGCAAGATCCAATGTCACTCTTTAAATGGTGAGAGTGATGCATCTGACACCTGGGGTAATGCAATGAAGAAGATGCTATAACACTGGACTGCAGCTGTGTACCACCTCCTAAGCACTTGTGTGAATGCAGGGCCTCCATAAAAGGAAATATATCTGTTGGCAGCAGTACTGGACTATGGCTTCTTCCCTCCTCCATGACTCCATTTGTTAAGCACAGCTGGCAATATCAAAGGATTTATATGTTGTTGGTGTCTAATGGCCCAGGTCACCAAGTGGGAAAGAGGCATAAATAGGCAGTGTCTCCCAGTGCTGGTGACTGGAGATGGGAGGCAACAGTGTGAGTCTTGACAGATGTGGGGGTGGAATGACATGAGATGGATAGTCAGATTTTAAACTTAAAAGAATAAGAAGTGCTGTCAGATGTAGCTGCCTCTTGTGATGCTTTGTATCACTCAAAGCACACCTGGCATCACATGCATATTGTATAGCCGCTGAACTAACTATACATGCAGGAGGTTCATAGTTAACTTTACTCCCATTGTTATAAATCGTTAAGGCTCTGGCTCAAAAGTAGGTTTTTTTCTTGGTTTTACCACAAATGCTCAATGGATTGAGCCACTACGCTCTCCTATTAAGAACTTCTCTGTGCTTGTATGAGCTTCTCTGAAAAAAATTATGTTAATGGAGCAAGTGAACAACACTTTCATTAACTCAGGGAAAAAGACCTGGTAACCAAGGACAACAAAAAACATAAAGCTTCTGTAGAGCAAGCAAGTAAAATAGCCTACCGAAATGATTTGGAAAGTACTTGGACCCCAAAATGTATATTTTAAAAAAATTCTCAAGTTAATGATTTTTTCCCTAAAACGGTCCTTTTCCTTAAAATGGAAGATAAGATATTTGATGGGAAGGGAAGGGAAGGGAAGGGAAGGGAAGGGAAGGGAAGG
>NC_034409.1:126102382-126121647 GCF_002078875.1 Numida meleagris
GGAAGGGAAGGGAAGGGAAGGGAAGGGAAGGGAAGGGAAGGGAAGGGAAGGGAAGGGAAGATCTGTAATTGTGTAACTTTCTGCCTGTTAAGTGGAGCTGAATGGTAACTACTGAAATGTCTATGAGCAAAAAAAGAAATTACAAAGTAATCTGGAATGAATTCTGAGAGCAGAAGCACCGCTAAGGTAAGCTTAACATTTCACTACTGTTGGAAGCTTACCTTAGCATTTCATCAGACTTTGCTCTGTGAGTAACTGAAAAAAAAAGTCTCTCACAATATGAGATTTTTGTATTATATCAAGGCTGTTTGACATACATGCTTTTATATAGTCTTGTGAATGCTTTCATGCAGCATGTGTAGGTATATATATATATATATATATATAACCATAGGTAGTGATCCTGAGCAGAAGACCACTCTATGTGCAGAAGTTGGTGGTCCACATCTCAGTTAAGCTAAGGAGGATCAGGCATCCCATTCTGTGCCGTGCTGCACCATGTTGCATGTACAGTATGCCTTTCTGGCCTGTGTTGCACTGTGCACATTCCTTGGCCACAACCAATTTACTAAAACAGAGGAGCTCACAAGCAGCTCCCACTTGGTTCTGGTGATAGTCTACTACTGGCACAGTCTCACCTTTATCTAACAGTGCCTTAAGCGGTTCAAGTATTAACATCCTTTCATTTAACTGTAAAAATGATTAATAGAGTTCTTTTATTCTAAAAAATAACTAGAATGGCTGAAATGGGGTAACCCTTGCTGGGACAGAACCTACACAGCATGCTGCACCCTAATTAGAGGCAAATTCAGCACTGAACAACTGAGGGTTTCCAGCATCAGAAGGCAGATAAGGTTACCTATCTTAAAAGGTTACCATCTTTTTATAGTGTTAGTTTTAGTACATGCCATTTTAAGCAATACTTGGCAGAGTGCCTGCTTCACTGGGATGATTATGATCCAGTACCTCTCAGTGCAAAGCACCATTTGCTCAATCCTCTTGATAGCATGAAAGCTGTACCGTCTAATGATCATTCTAGTGAAGAAATGTAATAATTACAAAAGCCAAACTTGGTAAGAAAGATATTATTCAGACAAGTTATCTTTCACAAAAGTTCTCTTTGTTTTCCACAAAATATGGCTTAATTTCAGATTTTCTGGACTATAAACAAGGAACTCCTTGAGCTGAATTTGTAGCAGCTTTCAAAGGCCAGAAGAATTCATGCAGGTTTTTCCTTGTGTTGTGGGTGACTTGATTTGCCCTCAATTAGACTGCATCCCAATCTCTCTCAAACTTGCACAAAAAATTAGTTGATCTATACCTTAGTCATCTCGACACATTGAACACACAATTGCGTTTAATAGCAATGAAGCTAACAATAATGAGAAAAGTAAGTGTGTCAAAAAAAATTCCTTTTCCCCTCATTAGTAAGTGTTTTGAGTACCCTGGGAAGCCCTGTAAGACACACACTTACAACAAAGTTCTCCCTGGCTCTGTGACCTCATGCTGTGTGTCATGCTGCTCCATCAATCATTGTGTTTTGACTCATACAAATTGTCTGTTCTTATGTTGTGAGAGAGGGTTAAAGGTTTGCAAAGAGTTAAATCGAGAGGAGACATGAGGTGAGACTCTGAATATGTGTCATGAGATTATCTGCAATAAAAGATTTTGGGGACAAACAAATTTTCTTTGTTGAGAATCTTTTTCGGTATTTGAGACTTCATTTTGTACATATTTGGGCTATGTGGAGCCAAGCCTTTAAAACAAAATGTATCCTATTACAGTTTCCTCTAACAGCTTCCAGTTCCATTCTTAAACTGTTAGGCAACTTTTAAGAGTTTTCAGTTTATCCAGTTCAACTTTTAGAAAAGAATTATTATTAGAATAAAAATAGTCCAAGTGATTCATACAGAATGCCAGTGAAGCTGAGGGAGATTCCCAGCTAATTAAAAAAAATAATAATAAGAAACAGGCTTTTTTACATAATCATGCACAGAAATGCCAAAGGGCTTAGGGATTGTTAGCTAAGAGGCTCCAAAGATAGATTTTTTTTATCTCTCTGATTAACTTCATGTAAAACAAAGCAACACATAAATACACTACATACGTGTAACTAAATACAAAATATAGGAAGCAAAATGACTTGATCATGGGAGACTTGCTGAACAAAGGTTTCTTTGAGCCCTTTCTGTATAAAGATTTCTTCATATTTGTTGACATGTCCCATCAGTTAAATTCAATTACTGAAGATTAGAATTGAGCTTTCTGGCACTATATGGATTTTCTCCAAAGTGAAGAAAGCAAAAATTAATACTAACTACGGATGTCAGACCATCTCTGAGAGGAAAATGCATCTCAGAGTAATTTCTCACACTGTGTCATACTGACAATTTCTAGGGTTTAGACACGCTTACTATGTTCTTTCAGTAGAAGTAATTAAATTGAAGTTGACAAGTCTAAATATACTGCAACATTTTATTAAATATAGATAGAAATGCGTAGATCTGGATCTGGGTAAAGGAAAAATGAAATGACTAGAGACTGCCTTCCATTCAACGAGATACAAGTGGACTGCACCGTCCTCACTGTTACAGCCATTCTGTGAGATGCTGTTGCTTACGTCCAGTTTCTAACAGCCTGGGTCACTAGTGATCTACACTGAAAGTAATCTGATGTCATACTGTTCACCATGGCTAACTGTATAATATCCTGTTTTCTGTCTTCATCCAGAACAAATGTCCAGATAGATACCTCAGAATTAAGCTATTATGTCAAGTTAATTATAAATTAGGGGGTATATTCTACAGTTATACTTGATTTCTTTAAAGATGCTGGTCCTGAAATGTACAGAAGTATTTGCATGGCACACTCTATTTAGGTATGTGTGTGTGTGTGTGTAATGTTTGTGTTTGTATATGGGCATTCTCTCTGTATATTTATAGACATGTGCACACATAATTTTTATGCACACTCTTTCAGGGGCTCAGTTATTGCCTTTCCTAGCAAGGGAATATCTTCCAGTACAGCTTTGAATAGCCTCTCTTCATTCCTTTCAGCTACCCTGACATTTTAGAAAGCTATGGTCCAGTTGCAGATTCTGCAGTGAAAACAGCAAATATTGCAGTGCTTTGATCATCTCAGGAAAACTCTCTGCTCTGGAAGACTCTTAACTAATGTTCCGCCAGCATGATTCAGATAAGATGCTGGAAGTAGCACTTTCCTGATGTTATGTGAATGAGATTTACAATCCACAAAAAGAAAAGAGATTTTCACAAAATCCAGTTTGATTTTCCTTGGCTTAATAATAAAACAAATGAGCTGGTGAGGATCACACTTCAAAGCTTTTGCAGATTTAAAAATATGTGTTTTAAAATGGCATCAGTATTATAGAATCATAGAATCATAGAATGGTTTGCGTTGGAAGGGACCACTAAGATCATCTAGTTCCAACCCCCTGCTACAGGCAGGGACACCTCCCACTAGACCAGGTTGCTCACAGCCCCATCCAGCCTGGCCTTGAATGCTTCCAGGGAGGGGGCATCCACAACCTCTCTGGGCAACCTGTTCCAGTGTCTCACCATCCTGACAGTAAAGAATTTCTTCCTGACATCTAGTCTAATTCTACCTTCTTCCAGTTTAAAGCCATTTCCCCTCATCCTGTCACTACATGGACATACAAAAAGTCCCTCCCCAGCTTTCCTGTAGGCCCCCTTCAGGTACTGGAAGGCTGCTATAAGGTCTCCCCAGAGCTTTCTCCTCTCCAGGCTGAAGATCCTCTGCTCTCTCAGCCTGACCCCGCAAGGGAGGTGCTCCAGCCCTCTGGTCATCTTCGTGGCCCTTCTCTGGACCCACTCCAACAGCTCCATGTCCTTCTTTTGTTGGGAGCTCAGAACCAGATGCAGTACTCCAGGTGGGGTCTCACGAGAGCAGAGTAGAGGGGCAGAATCACCTCCCTCGACCTGCTGGTCACACTTCTCTTGGTGCAACCCAGGATACGGTCCACCTTCTGGGCTGCAAGTGCATATTACTGGCTCATGTTGAGTCTCACATCAACCAATACCCCTAAATCCTTCTCAAGCCTGCTCTCAAGACATGCTCTGTGCAACCTGTATTTGCAATTGGGATTGCCCCTACCCCGGTGCAAGACCTTGCACTTGATATAGTTTTTAGTTAATTATGTTCTTAATCTCTCTATATTTATCCTAAAAATGCAAATCTCCTCAAAAGGAATTTTCAAGACTGCCAAAATCTCTATCTAGCACAGCAAGGGGGAAACGCTGTCTGCTGAACACAAGGATCCTTGCCTGTTTGTGGATATTTAAACAGCACTTCCTATTTAACCTTTCCCTCTGTTTTTGTACTAATCTGCAAGACATACTGAGAAAGATAACAAGGAAGATTACATGCTGCAATAGACAAGACATGCAGAAGTCATCAAAAGATATACTGCTATTGTAATAAGTGAGTGAATACTTATTTCAGTTGGTATAATCTTATTGACTTCAGTGAGATTAAATTGTTGATAATAAGGAAAGATTTTGACCAGTGGTCTCCGTTGATGCATAAACACGGTACACTCACATCTTTACCATAACTCTTCAGTAAAGATAAGATGATTTAGAAATCTAAGAACTTTGAGATAGAAGGTAGCACATATTTTTTGAGGTCTCCTTTTATCATATTATTATCATGTCAAGATTATCCTCTTAGTTTTTAGTTCAGGAAACATGCAGAAGTAATTATGTTTGACATTCATTGTCAAATCACAGGACAGTAGCTGACAGATCTTCGTATAAGAATAGTAGGTTAAAACCAAGCACTGAAAATGTGGGAAAGAATTACAAGAAAATGTCTAAAGAATAAGGTTAACAAGAATAGCACTGGAATCCACTGGGTTGTTAGAATCACATTGAGCTAACTTTCAAGATTTGATTGTACTGTCGTTCAAAAATGAACAACCTAAATGGCCAATACTTGCTAGTATATTAGCTGATTATTTATTCATAGTTTGTTATTAGTTTGGAACAATTTTCAGACGTGGAATCTTATTTCTACATTAGCTGCATAAAGAGTCTGAAGAAATTTAAGTATGCAATCATCAAGTAATTAATCCAGTAATGGTGAGGTGTATTAGTCTGTAGTCATGTCAAGCAGTAGTGTCTGAACTAAGATTACTTAACACTTTTCATTGAAAGCCTCAGTTTGTAGGTTTTTATTACTTTGTTAAACTACTTCTTTGGACTGAAACTTTCCAACTTGCCATTTGCTTCTGATTCAGGATTCATGTTTTTATTTTGTTTCTTTGTAATTCATAAAAGGTTATACTGAAAATGGCCCAGTTGCTTCGAAAGTGAAGTAAAGGAAAAAATATCTGCCAATGTTACAAGCAATTTCCAAGTATTTCATTGAAGCAATTGGTGAAGACTATAATATTTGGAAGAACGTAACTCTAGGATCAAAGAGTCATAGAATAGCTCGAGTTGGAAGGGACCCACAAGGATCATTAAATCTAACTCCTAAGAGGTCGGTGTGTGTTCTGTTTTACACCTTAATCTCATTTGGCTGCCTCTCACCCTAAATGATGTGAGTAAGGGGAGCAGAAACAACACATTGGTTAATATGACTCCCTGCAAGAAAATGTTCTGAACTAAATTCTCAGTGGTGCCCCCACATCCTGTTAGGATTCCAGATTCCAGCTTGGGAAAGAACCTAAAATTAAGTTGCCACATGCACAGATGTTCAGCATCTTTCAGAATAGGCTAGGAATCTTCAGTGTGCCCAAATAAACCTCAAGTTAAATTTAATAATGATTTGACCTGCTTGTAAAGTATTGCAAACTTTGAAAATGTTGAACAGGACTACACAGAAAGGAAAAACAAAATCCACATGGGAAAAGATGAACTCATGATACCACAGGAATGTACTTCTTAAATTACTTGACTTTATGAATATACTTATATTCAAATCAACATCTAGTACACTGCTGGATAAGAGATCACCATATACAAATTCAAACAAAAATCTAAGTAAAACATAAAGACAGACAAGCATCAGAAGACCATAACCTTCATAAAGCAGTGTCCCAAATTAATGTGGGAATGAAGATACATGTGAGTCAATAATTTTACTTACAACTATTCTGAGAACCTGAACCTGGGGTAGAAAGAAGTTGAAATAGAGGCTTCAGGTTCCCAGAAGGTGTGCTAATTTCTTGTGAACTCATATTACCATCTTGTAAAATTCTGGGTAAGTCTTGAGAGTTTATTTTCAGACATATCTGAGAAATAATTAACTTGTTAGAAGAGCTCTTTCAGACAACTTTCCTTTTGGGAAAATGCAACCAAATATGAGGCAAATTAGTCCTTCTCCTTGCCCCCTTCCCCCTTCTACTCCAGTTGGATTTCCAGTGGGACAGAGTCTTGGACATAAACTAGAACTGCTAGAGTGATCAAATTCCTCCTGTGTTGTAATAAAATGTGCAACTGAAAAAAAGAATATGTTGTCTAGACTTACCTGCTGGGATTCACTGCAGTGAAAAGCAGAGTCTTGGTCTCCTGGTCTTCCAGTTCAGTCATCTGTCAGAGCATGTCAGGGATTCCTGCAAGCTCATACACCCAGGTGTCCTTTATACTCTTTTTTTTTTCCTGAGGAAAAAAAAAGGAAGAAAGAAAACACCCAAACGTGGAGCAGAAAGATGACTGGCATTCCAATATCCTGCCTTCTTATGAATACATGGTACTAACAGGTCATGCACCCAGACATGGGAATTTGAATGTTTTCCTGAGCTCAGTAACATAAATAAAAACGTTCATTGTCAAAATTACTCAGAAAAAAATACTGTTGCTTTAGAAGCTTTCCAGGCTTTTTTTTTTTTTTTCTCTTGATCTAAGATAGAGTTTGCTTGGCTGACAGGCTTTTACCTACAGAGTAAAAGCTGTGTGTGCGTTGTATGTCCAGAGTCCTCACTTCAGTGTCTAAGCAAAAGAAATCTTCTTGTTATATTTTTTAACTGGAAGGAATTAGAAACACTAAGGGCAGATTGTAATCAAGTATCTGTGTGCTGACTTGAATTTATATCATTCTTTGAAAGTGTTTTAAACACTTAAACACAAACACAAGACTACCAGAATTTTGTTCAGTTCTGTATCACTGTTAAGACTATGGCTAGGATGGTGCTTTACTACCTCTCTTTCAAACAAAAAAGCTTTCAAACTATGGAGCTGCTCAGCAATCACCTAGTACGCATACTTCTGGATACGCACATGTGTCTTTGTCTTACACAGTTTCCACTTTGGGGTTTATTTACAGTGCTTCCTAATGCTAATCTAAGTAGTGGTTCTAGCATTACAAATACTTCTAAAATGTGTTAACCTAAAACTTGCAACACAAAACTCTTTCTAGCTTTATCTTTTGCAGTTTTCAATCTTTTCTAGGATTTTGTGTTTCCTGTCTGTCCAGTCAGTCAAATTACTCTGCTGCTTGGATTCCTTATGAAGTATTTCTAATGTGATCTTCAGTTTGAAATCTTAGCCACATAGTAATAACTTTCTTATGAATGGGGAAAGTAGTTAACTGAACTTGGGCTTGCATTCCCATCTGTTGATTTATTGCTGCCCAGTGTATTAATGCAGGTCAATTATTTTTTCCTTTGTGGCCTTTGTGACTTCGGGGCTTGAAAGCAATCAGCAGGTTTATCACCACTGAGATGACACTAGACATAGACTAGTGTCTGATGTAAGCTGAAATGACATGGTGTTGCTCTCAAAGTATAGGCTCACTTGATTACTTAAAACATACTCTTGTTTATGCTGCACAGTTTCCTGAGCATTCTTCACCTTAGCAGTCCAGCCCTGCTGTCAGCAGTTTTGAAGTATTTGTTATTTTATACACTGTGGACTCCTCTGTGCTCATCATCCATTTATTTTCAGTTGAAAGAGTCCTTAGAGACTTCGTTTAAGCTTGTTTTGATTTCTCTTACTGTATCTGCTGAAACTGGTGTCACATTTGGTAGACACTGTTTTTATTTATTGCTATAAAATTCTCCCAACGTTATAAGTCAAGGGGATTGGCTTCTTTTATTTTTACAAAACTTTCTTCTCATTTCATAATATAACATTTTTTTTTACAATGTGTATAGCCATTTATATGTTTTTTGTATGTGTGCTGTGAACAAGAATAGGTTATATAAAATAGTGTTACAGTTTAAATGTTACCATAAAGATAACTACAACAACCGTTATTCAGCCACAGCAGTAAGGAAGTCCCTTCTGCAGTTGTCTGTGATTTCTGTCTTCAGTCTACTTCTGGAAAATATTTGTAGGTTATTTTCTTGGGGGAAAAAATGTTCCAGTAATTAACTCATATCTCAAGAAGGTAACTAGCCAACCATTGTCGAACAGGGTACCCACACACTTAAGTGCTTTGCTGGACTGGGGCCTTACACATGTCATCTGCTTACTCCAGTGTGATGTGATAGCCTTCCTAGCCTGAGCCATCCTTCCCAACTTAGAAAAATTCCCTCCCCTTCCAACTTTTCTTGGCAGACACTCAAACATTTTGGTTCTTAGCTCTGTGGATCTCTTACCAAAAAAATAATGCACTTCAGAGAACTTTTTCTTGGTTTGTTACCATTTTACCAATCAGTCCAATAGTTTTTAAAAGTCTGCAGTACATCTTTGAGCTTTGGTTTGTATAACTCCAAAATAAAATTCACATTTGATGAAGCAAATCTGATGTTTTTTATTTAAAAGAGCAAAGTAAACCCAGGCAAAATCTTAATGAACGAATATAACTTTATACATAAAGGCAAACATTCTCAAAACTGCAAAATAGATATATTGAAGGATTTAGTACAAAGTTCTGATTCATATTTTACATGACTTTAGGGCGAGGCTGCAGCTGGAAAGATGAAAAGTTTGAGACTAAAATCCATATCTGATTTATGTTTGAGAAACTGATTTCCCCTAGTCAACTGAAATTCTGCCCAGAGAAAAGTAAACCTGAGTAATGCTGTTTTGTCTCAATTCTAGTCATAAAATGTGCCCTATAGTGTCTGTTCTGGTGATAAATGTTCCTAAATGTTTACACTAAGTTTAAGAAAAACACAAACATGGTATTCTTACAACCCTTTTTCCTCCCCAGCTAAACATCTGTAATTATTGCTTTTCATGGAGGGACTTCTCTATCCTTAGTTCAGTAACACTCTCTCTTCCCAAAGTGAATTGAAATTTTATCTTACATAAGCGTTTTCCAAAGAAATGTGACTTTCTGTGTCCCTCTTACAGCTGCTCTACTCCAAATTATGCAAACTAAATATTTATGGAATCACAGATAGAACAGGTCCAAAAGTTGTGGGTTGCTCCAAAAGTAATGCCTCCTGTTTATTTCCATGGAAACTAGAAGAGATAAAAAGAGCACAATAACAGTTTTTGATAGAGCAAATTCTCAGCTACAAATCACTATTTTTCAACATAGTTGTCATCATTAGCTATGCACTATCCCCAGCAACAAACAAAAGCCCGCATGATGCAGTCATAAAAAACTGCACCAGCAGAGGTTACACACTGTTGCTGTCACCACTGCTGAAAACACCACCCACTGCCTCACTGTGCAGACATGTCTCCATCAATGTTCAGCAAGCTTCGATGGATGTCAGCAAATGCCATTTTTTCTGCATGGAGGTATTTGGTTCCACACATTTGCTTCATCCCCGCTTCCATATCAGGTACTCATTTGTCAGACTGCCCCTCTGCTGCCATCTGTTGCACAGAAACAAAATGTAATGAGATCTCATAGAATTCTATGATTCTATGAGATACTGGTGGGAAGGTTCAATCTCTACTGCCATACCACAACATCCACCTCTGACTTCTTGGGCCAACATCATAAAATAGGAGACACTACATTTGGAGCAGCCCTCATACAGTTAACCTGTACCACTTTCTATTTTCAACTCAATTTTAATTCTTTTGACTTACAGAAAGGTTCTCTCATCATTTATTTTCACTGATGGTTAGATGCCTGCTAACGCATATCCTAACACAAGTTCTTTTCAGTTTGTGCCATTTTCTTGTAACAAGATTATCCTTCAGTATAATATTTTCAGGAATAATTAAAAAATACAAATTTGTTTATCTCTACATCTTTCCTGTGAAAGATCTTAGAACTTTATCTATTTATGCACCAAGTTCCGTAGATCTTCAGGTTCTTGGTTCTCTCAGAGAGATAAGGACCACAAACAAACAAAAAGCAGGTTGCCAGCTCTGAAGTTCTGTGGTTAGCTGAGTCTGTCTGTGCCAGGAAAGCACTGGGTTTCAGTTTCAGCTGATGGTGGTGCTTGGCTTCTTTTGTTGTTCCTTTTGCTGCCTCAAGCAATCAAAATTCATGGGAGTTCAGCTGCTGCTCAGGACTACAGACATTCTGCTCTTGGGTGCTACTGGCAGTCAGGAAGCTGTCACAAATGTCAGTGACACAAAGCAGCTGCAGGATCTAGGGAGCTGTTTCATTCTGAAACACTTTCTTTATAGTGTTCCTTGAGCACAATTTCTTATAACTTATGGTTCACAGGAAGTTTCAGAAATGTTTAGCAGAGATGCAAGTCAACAGCAAAAAATACAAATCTGGATGAACAGTACTCCAAACCAGAAATCTTTATTTCCAACCATATTGCTTTTCATGCACCAGGCTGAAGGCATCAGAACAAACAAGGCATCCCTTAAGCTCTTCCAACACATTAAGTTTTCATTCCCCTGGTCAAACTAGTAACCTTTCTCACATTTACTTTAACTGTTTTGTAGAGAAACAAGCAAAACATACTTCATTTACTTGTACTATTTCCATCACTTTTATTGGCTTTTTTTCAAAAATCACATTGCAGTTTATCTTTTCTCTCTTGCGCTAGTTCATTTATTCTCTACCAAAATTTGATACAAAAAAATGTTAAACAAGACCAGACCCAGCACTTACCTCAGAAAATTCTGACCACACAGGGTCTTTTTTGACATTAATTTTAGTAAATTCAAATCTACTTAATAAGAGGTATACTACTCACTCATTCTCCTACTTTAAGACATATGTGACAGAATCAGATGTTTTGCAACAATCTGTAGTCTTTAGCATTTTTTTTGTTTTTCTAGGAAGTCAAGCATGTTACTATGAAACGGCACATCTTCTGTAAAAATTTGCTCTGCTTTTAGAATTTTTTCTGTTTAACATCATGTTTCTCATAGTACTTTTCTTTTGAATCTTTGGCATTTTTTGTTGGTTTATTTACTTCTGTTTTTCTTTTTACTTAAACTCAGTCATCTTTCCAGGGCCCCATCTAAAATCACGTTGTACTTCCAGTTTCTATACATCTTCATTACTTGACAACAAATCTTAAATAGCTTAATTTCTTCCCAGTGATGTAGCTTGCAAAGATATTTCATATTTCCATCATAACCATTCTACCAATATTGTTATTATTGTTTCTTCTGTCAAATTTTTATCTCCCATGATTGTATAATTCTCAATAGCACTTATTAAAATGTTAACATTCATATTGACATCAGTCCATATGAGGTAAAGCAAATTCCCAGAGCCAGCTCTGTTGTTACACAGCTTTGAATGAATTAGTTCCGTTTTCCGTGTTGCCTCTTAATATTCCTGTTTGAGACTGTAATGACAGAAATGTAATTTTTATGCCTTTTATCTTTTCTCAGAGGATCTTGTGACTTATGTTCAATAAGAATTGTGTTATTTTTACAGTTTTTAGTTTCGATCCTGAAGAAGTTTCTAAGGCATTGTCTATTTTTCCTCAAAATATTCCTTCATCAAAAGCAGAAAACAATTTTCTTAAAAATGAGTTAGCTCACATAGTATGAGAAATCTTTCTTGGTTTTGACAAAAATTTCACATTCTTTCTCTCTTCCAATTCGTTCATCTATATGTAGAATCATAGAATGGTTTGCGTTGGAAGGGACCACTAAGATCACCTAGTTCCAGCCCCCTGCTACAGGCAGGGTCACCTCCCACTAGACCAGGTTGCTCACAGCGCCATCCAGCCTGGCCCTGAATGCTTCCAGGGAGGGGGCATCCACAACCTCTCTGGGCAACCTGTTCCAGTGTCTCACCATCCTGACAGTAAAGAATTTCTTCCTGACATCTAGTCTAATTCTACCTTCTTCCAGTTTAAAGCCATTTCCCCTCATCCTGTCACTACATGGACATACAAAAAGTCCCTCCCCAGCTTTCCTGTAGGCCCCCTTCAGGTACTGGAAGGCCGCTATAAGGTCCCTCCAAAGCCTTCTCTTCTCCAGACTGAAGAGCCCCACGTCTCCCAGCCTGTTCTTATAGTGGAAGTGCTCCAGCCCTCTGGTCATCTTCATGGCCCTCCTCTGGGCCTGCTCCAAACTTACTGCACGCTGATAAATACCCATGCCATTTATACTGTATCATTAAACATGCATGTATGATAGACAATTCATATACTACCAAAGTAACAAAAAACAGTGATATTTTTTCCATTTTTAAAGTAGATATTAAACAAAATTTTACTGCAATTATCTCATCCCTGTCCATGGGAAAGACTGATGAATTTTGCTTCTACAAATATTTTACAGGTTAGTGCTAGACCGGGCCAATGTGTTTTCATCTTCTCTTGCCTTCCCTGGCCTTTGAAGTTAATATCCTAACTTCTATACTAACATCATTTATGAATGTGCTTTCTCTGGGACCTAAGAAATATCTTATTTGTCTTTGTTTAGATGAGTAAGTTAAGGTCACACACAGTATGGTCACAGAGCACAGAGAGCACTCCTCCAGGGTAAGAATGTACAGGAGGCCTGGATTTGTTCGTGCTAACTTAGAGCTCAGAGGATTTAAGCTGTATCGGGGACCATCTGGTCACGTACCTTGCATGGAGCCAGGACGAAAGCACACAGCCATCCTGAGCTCTATATCATGCACTTTAGTTGATTTAGCAGCAAGAAATGTTGGCATGTGCTTACAGCATGATCTGGATCACATTCTTGTGTATGGGTGATACGGGGGGGGGGGGGGGGGCAAGGACTGGGAAGCCCAAGCCTATTCAGACAAGAAGCAGCAGTTTCAACAGAAGGGAAACAGAATTTTCTCCCTACTCCACAAACATATTTACTTAATTCAACCGTCTTCTCAGAGTTGTTTGGAACATCACATTTTTCTCTCTCCGTGCTTATGGGAACCAGAAAATGCTGTCTCCCAAGAATCAAGACAGCAGCAGTCAGCAGCTGGAAACACCTGGCTCTCACAAGCATCTCTCAGTGATCTACCAGCTGTCTCTGCTGAATGTCATTCAAAAGCTACCATTCTGCTGCCTTTGGCCTCCATGCCTTTGTTGCTGGCCCTGATGTATTTCAGGGTCAGTGTGCATTTTCAGAACAAGGGTATAGACACAATGATACAGAAATGGACCAAATATTTTGCACCTTCTTCCATGTGCAATCTAAGTAGAGAGATTTTTTTTAAACCCTCTAGCCACAAAAGATATGCCAAAATGAAGTCCAAGGTGGTGCAGTATAGAGGTAAACAAGTTTCACATTAAGAGTTCGACTCAAAAAGCCCAGCTGTCTTCATGAACATCTGTTTTGGTTTTTTTGGAAAATTATCTTACTAGCTTTGGTAGCTCTTCAGATTTCTGTATCACACTGTAATCCTAGTAACAACATACAGGACTTAAAATCTGCTATTCAGGATAAATTAATTTGTGCATAGAGGCCTACGTGTCTAAAGTAGTACAAATAAAATGAAGTTTTCTGCACATTTTCACAGATCTCAAAAGTATTTGACTTGCTCAATTAATCAGTAATCATCAGAAATCATTGCAGGATTATGATGAAAATAAGACATTTTCCCTCAGCATTGCTGTGCAGGTCTTCTTGCCATAGAATTTGTGTTTTGCTTTGGGACACTGGGAAAAATAAATCTCTTTTTCTACAATTTAAACATTTTACAGATCTCAGTTCTCAGTATACACTGGACCAAGTATCTTACTCCATCTGTGTCTTCTCTACTAGATGTATTTCATTAGTACCTCACATTGCTGAATTCGTGAGATTACCTTCAAAATCATATACTGATTAAACAATTTCATTTGACTTGCATCACAGGTTCGGTATGTACAGTATATCAAGCAATTCCCTGATTCTTTCACAAGAGCCAGTGAAGTCACCCCATATGCTGGCCTTCTTTAAAGGGCTGGCTGCCATGTAATAAGCCAGTCTGTTTACCTCCACTTTCAAAGGGCCACTGGTTGGAGGATTGCAGGTGGTAGCGTTTTAGGCATAGAAGGAGACGATTTTACCCAAATGTAAGATAGACCTCCTCTCTTTAGACCCCAGCCAAAATTAGTAGACAACACTTCGTCATTTTAGGGTGAGATAGAGAATGAGAGAGAAGCAGAAAAGTCTCTCAGGAGAAATCCACCAAAATTTAAATGAACACATGGGTCTTGAAGAGTTTCACTTCTTTTATGTGGAAGTACATTTGAAATTCTGTATGAATTGTCACCAACTTTCTGTTCTTTTCTCTAAAACCATTGTGGACTCACAGTCAATTACTTTGTTTATATCCATGACCTACTAAGGATTTCAAAAGCTTTTCATGATGCAAGTCAAATTCTGATTTCAGCTGTACACATCTTGATACACAGAAATATTACCTTATTTTGTTTCTGTAAGTCAGATACAACAGACTAGTTCTGAAGGCAGATTGCAAAAAGCAATTAAATATTATGGCTCTGAAATAAAGAGACTTTTTCTTTGAGTTTTTATTCTATATGGAAATGAACATTTAATTGAACTGACATGGTGAAAACCTTGAGCATGTGGTGTGCCAGTCAAGTTAGCTCAACTAACCTTGCCCTTTTGTGAGCTCCAATGAATTCTGAAATGAAGCTCTGGTCTGAGGCAGTAGATCAAAACCATTATCCGGGCTTCCTGTGAGAATTAGGTTGGATCCTACCCAAGACAAGACTCCAGCTGTGCCTCCCTGCTCCTATTAGACAGGAAACTCAGAAATCTCAGTTAAACTAGCCTAACCACAAAATACGCACAGCTATATATTACATTCTTTCTCTTTGCAGAGTTCTACTTTATTAATCAAATGAGATCAGTTAATCTCATATGAACAATTTTCCTGTTGTCTATTAAGTGTCTTTGTTCTCTGTATATATGTATATAGAGAGAGAAAGTAGGAATATGTACATAGGCTATCCATGAAGCTGTACCATGTAAAATAACACTTGTGCTATGCTTGAGACCTGTTAATGTTTTCTTTGGCTTGTCACACCTTTTTGTGTAAGAAAAAAAGGGAATTTCTGTCAATTTGTATCTTATCATTAAGAAAACCTTCCTCTCATTCCAAAACAAGCTGGGGCTATATTCAAGTACTCCTGAAGGAAACAATATCAACTATAGCATTGCCTGTCAGAATCAATACAATGATGTCTGAAAAAGACTTGTTTCATTTAATTATTTTTGGCAGGTGGACCAAAGCATGATAGGAAGAGACAATTAAACATTGTAGAAGATGCTGTTCTAACAGTAATCAGGTCTGGCAGGAAATGTAGATGTCTCTCAAAAACACTGTACTGATGACAAGATTCAGATTTTTAAAAAAGGGCATTTGGATACTACAAATAAACATCCACAGAAAACAGTGCTTTGAAGTTTCCTTCTCACAAGACACAAAGGACACTGTCCTGATCATATTTTCAAATTGAAAGGTAGCCCTTCCATGCCAAAAAACAACTACTGCTTTTTATCTGCAGCAGTGAAACTCCATGTGTTTCCTAATTTTTTAATATACTTACACATATTCCATTGTTATATTTTCCTCCATTGATAAATACACTCTGCTTCCAGCTGTTCTGCATTTCCACCCATATTTTAAGGATTTAATAACACGATCTAAAAAAAAAAGCCACACCAGACTTTCTTGCCAAATAGAATCTCAACAGAAGTAAACACTAGAACATAAAGTCATCACCATGTTTACCTTCTGCTACTTCAATGAAACATTTCTTGCTTCTACCTTCTTGAAGCAGCAATTTAGACAGTAGTTTAGAATTTTAAAGTGTGAGCTTTATTTTTTACATTATGACCAATGGTAAAGATGTAAAGAGATCAGAACGATCTATTCTCATTTGATGTGGCAACTGCCCCTATTTATTATGAAACTTATTGTGTACTTCACTACACGAATTTAGAGCTCTCACCTATTCGAAAGTTGAATTCTGTTAAACAGTCACTTGCAACATCAGTGTTATGGCACTGAGTTATCTATTACTGCTTGTACATTTAGGTTTATGTGTTTATTTCACCCTTTTCTCTAAAATTCTGTTGCCCTAAATATCATCGAACAGCATAACCATGAATACATCTACATCAATCCTCTTTCAGAATGCAGAATTGCTATTTGGGGAAAAAAAAAGTCAATTCTGACCAGCAAGTGTTTCATAAAAGTCAGATTTTAGATATTAAAGCTATTCTTTTTTCTAACCATCTTCTAGATGTATTTTCAAACACAGATCCATGGAGATACTTGCATATTGCTTAAAAGAAGCCATGCCAATAGAGAAAGAAAGTTACAGCAAAATCTTTCTGACATCTCAATTGATAGAATTGAATGCCTGTGGAAACACTGAACAGAGAACCTTAGCTGGTTTTGTTAGGTCACCTAGTAGGTTTACATCTTTTGACAATTATCACGAGACTTTCTTTTTCCCCTATGGTTTTACTCCCACTTTCTTTTTACTATGAAACAGTTCAAGAACCATATCACTGACTACCTAGGATGCAAGATATTCTTAACTCACACTTAAAGATGCTTCCTCTTTTCTTGGAAACAGATGTTTTGATCTTTTATCAGGTCTTGTTCAAGGAGTTAAATTTATGAAAAGGAGTGTTGATGTCCACAAATGCCAACACATAAACGAGACTTTTCAAAAGTTTCTCTAATAGACATCAGTTATATTACCTGTTACTGGAAGCTTACGTTCAAAATTTTTTTTCCTCTAAAAATGTAGATTTTTCAGGCATGTGAGAAACAATCACAGAAACACAGATTAGAAGCAGACTTATTTTCCTAGCCAGACTAATGAAATCCTGGGCCTCACTGAATTCTCCAGCAGGAGAAAAAATTCTATTTTCTCAGGAATGGACAGAGCCACAAATCCAGACATCAAAAGCAAGAAAAAGAACAAACATTATAACTGAAAATACTTCAAAAGGGAAAGTGAACAGAAAACCCTCCTCCCCATGCCAGCTGACTAGACTGAACTGAAAAATCCTGTTTCTAATAGAACATTTCTCAAACAGAAATCCTCAAATTTACTTTCCTCAGGCAACCCCAGTTTTGGCCCTGATTCCCCATCTGTAGGGATGAGCACTGTGGCAGACATTTCACCCCCCACCAGGTCTTCAAGAGAATCAAAATTTCACCCTCTAGGGTGAAAGAAAGATTAAAAACCATTACTTATTAAATTACCTGCAAGTTCAAGTGCCAAATAAAGCAAATATCTTTTGCTTCATGGTGTTCTTTCTTTGCTTTTAACATTAATGATATTACTCTAACATTGTGCTAGTTATCTCACATGGTGCTTCCATTTAAAGATACTGATATTCATTAGTTTTCAGAGATTTTAAAAAAGGTATTAAGTGGTTAGAATTATAGATCATAAATTTGAATTTAGAAATTTACATGCATCTCTATGTAATTTAGATGTTTTATCTATTTATGCCTACATACGTACTCTGGCATTGTTTTTCAATTCAGTTTTGTTTGAAGTTTTTTTTTTTTTTTTAAGTTTTCTAGTTTTTATTAACTACATCATCAACATGTTCTCTAAAGCCTCTGAAGGGAATTGTAACAGATATGCTTCTAAGTGCTGAAGTATTTTTATATATAGGAAACCAGTTTAGTCAATGAAAGCATTATGCTTTTTGCAGGGTTGTAGTGACTGGATATTAAGAGAAAAGAAATGCACATGATGTGTGCATTTAGCATTAATTTATTAACCAGAAATTGTTGATACAAACAAGTTAGACAATCAAAGTTACTGAGTCATTGCTGTTCTTGTTTGGGTATTTGAATTTACATCTTAATTATGTGTACTTAGCCATCCTTTGAGTGAAGTCCTTGGTATCTGCTTTTTAAGTGCCATGCCACAGGATTTTGGTTCTGCTCCTCAACTGAAAGAACAAAACTGTACAGTCACTCCACCCACCACAAATTTTGGTTCTGTTTCCTGGAACACATTTTGAGACAGAATCATGTCTTACAGATTTCAAGTCTGCTGTCTGAAAACATTCATTGGAACAAAAATCTCAGATTATTCACAAATGTTACTGAACAATAAAACTGAATACAGTCTGAAGCCACACCCTGCATCTAAATAGTTTGAAATGGTTTATAACTTTTCTTTACACTGTTTTACCACTTTTAATACAACAGTGTTTTTTCTTCCTTTTAGATGTATTTCTTTAATCCATGTATTCTGTTAGAATGGTTCATCTAATGATTTCTTCCTTGGAGCCACTATGGGTATTATATTTCGTTTCTGCCAAGCTGATACATAAAAATAAAGTACTGATCATGGCCAAAACAAATGTAAGCAGGATAAGCAGAAGTGTGGTTCTTAGACTTATAGGTTCATATGTCTGATTCCTTTCTAGCCCTATCTTTTATAGATAGTGTCTTACCTTTGAGTATTTCGTATTTCATCAGTCTATTTTATGTTCTGGAAGTCATAACAAAATCTCCAAACTTTTCCCTCACTTCATACTAGCAGCAGCCCACTGCTGTATAGAATAAGTTATGTCTACAATATCACTGATAATTTAAATGAAAATAAATTTAAAGGAAAATTACAGCAATCACAAGATTTAGGAGCTTATTTAATCAGCACCTGGATGGCATCAGAAAGTGAGGAATTTTTTTCTTAAAGTTTAATATCTATCATATATGGAAATTTGCCTCAGTATTTCATGAATAGTCATTCATATTGTAGATTTAAAAGTTCTCTATAAAATACATTCTAAATTTCGTGTTTCACTTTTTCAATTTTACACTTCCTTGATGAAGAATACAGAAAGCACTAAAGGCACATACTTTTCAAATCTGAAATGAATAATGCAAATATGCCTAACAGTGAAATAGCCTTTGTCTCAAAATTTCTTTCAACTCATGATATTTTTTGGTTGTAGCGATAAGCAGGACTAACGCAATGGAAACAGCGTTACAAAAGG